>NW_017670437.1:149238-191882 GCF_001879085.1 Nicotiana attenuata
ACCCACATACACAACCTTAAGACACCTGATTGTTACATGTAGAATCTTGAACACATTAAAACCATTCTCGAGAGTCATTCACTCTTATTCAAACTGCAAATTACCTGACTTAACGAACAGAACCACTCATGCCTTATTAGCGCTCTGACACCGCAAAATATGATCTCATCCCAATACAGACAACCATCTTCCTTCTCTATACACTGAGCATTCTTTATCAACAACAGCTCAAGACATCCTAGTATTTTCTCACATCTACAAAGCACCATATAACCCTTGTCAAAATTTTGCTTCACTCGTGCCATCCTCGGCTCAATGTCTGTAACCAGGACTGATCCGCCAGCATACCTCGAAACGGAACCAACATAGCACATGACCGTGCGATCAGCTAATCAACAGCAACCTCCCCAACTTGGCTCGAAGCCATATATCAGGACACACTCAATAACCCATAATACTTCTACTCTAATGATGCCACAATACCATAGTGATATTAAACTCAAATCATTTACAAGTTTGTGAAAACACAGATCATCTAGTACCGTAATCCTCTACACTTCTCGCATCCATCTCTACATCAGTTGAGTCTACTCTCTTAAGCTACCCGAATTCTCAAATTTCAACACGTACCCTTCAATTACACATGAGATCTTCTAACATACGCATAAGGATCATACCACTTAAGAACACCCCGCAGGAGATAACCCACCTGCTCCGCCTCAATTTAGTATTCCAGCACACCTTCCACCATCATATACGTTACACAGTCATTTAGTCTTCCTGAGTCTGAACTCATACCGCCACATGTAATGCACTTCACTCCCAACTAGGAGACACGAAAATATTCTCCACACGCCCATAACTCGGGGCTACACATCAAATCACCATAGGAATCGAACACTTAACAGTTCATCTATTATCCAGCAGACTTCTTCGGCACTACCAAGTCATATAGATACATCTCGCAGTACTAACATACTCATCCCATGGATATCCAACCGCCATTCCGCCTAATAGGGACAATACCGAGAATATAAGTTCAAAACACTCGCTCACACAATCAGCACCTCGGTGCTCAAGCCATGGAAAGGATCCGGCCTCAAGTCCTCCAGACTGGCCCAACATCAAACTGACGGAGATTACATCTCGCCCCTTGATCGGGGAATCACAAGCCATCAAGGCACATCTGACGCTGAGCGCTCACGTGCGCATACAGACGTGTGGAAGGAATTTCAAGAGTTATATCTCAAGCTGAATCAAGTACGCACGATAAGAATTCCAGGGAAGTGAAGTTTTCCTAAAGGTTCTGCAGCCTCTCAAGGATAAATACAGACGTCTCCGTACCGATCCGCGAGACTCTACTAAACCTGCTCATGACTCGTGAGACCTGCTAACCTAGGCTCTGATACCAACTTGTCACGACCCAATTTCCAAACCCGGTCGTGATGGCGCCTCTCGTGAAGACAAGGCCAGCCAACAGAACACCAACAACTCCTTAATAATTACTTAGCATGAATAAGTCTAAACCATTAATAAAAATTCCCGTAAGCGCGGAAGAAAAGTGATAAAAACAGGGAACCATCCCAACACCGCCCGATCGGGGTGTCACAAGTCACGAGCATCTAGAAGGATTTTTAATACAACTACAAGGCATGTAATACATGGATTAAAATTTAGAATCAAAAAGAAGAATCCGGTGTCGCAAACGCTGGCGGTCACCTTGCTCAGCTACGATAGCAAAATCCTCAACCAGCTCAAACCCGCTACCGGGTAAACAAATACCTGCATCTGCACGCGAGGTGTATGGAGTAAAGTGAGTACTCCAACTCAGTGAGTAATAAAAGTAAATAATAATTGAGCAGCAAGAAATCACGTAAAGCAATCCATCATGCTATATAGGACAGTGTAACCCTTTGAGAAAAATAGTGAAAACGTGAAATCTTTAGAAATATCTGGGCTCAATTTTAAAACCTCTTTTAAAAATGTCTTTTTCCAACATTCAAGCAAATGAATGCGAAGCAAGTAGTGCAAGCCAGCACAAAAGTCAGCCCCTCGGGCACAACACCCCGTCAACAAATAGCACAAGGATATCAGGCAATTAGCGCAGGAAGTAGCATAGAAGCCAATGAAATGAGAGTGCTGAAATGTAATGACGAATAAGACAAATAGGAACAAATGCATGAGTGCAATGCAATGCATATGACGGTACACTCCGGTACCCACTGCGGCGTGCAGCCCGAGCCATCCATATATTTAACGTCGACGGCGCTCACTAGGGGTGTGTACAGACTCCAGAGGGCTCCTACAGTCCAAGCGCAATATCAAGCCATCTCGTGGCATCAACCAGGCCCTCGGCCTCAAAATTAATATAACACCGCTGCGGCGTGCAGCCCGATCTATGCTCAGTCCAGAAATGCACATAAGCCACTTGGGCAATACAACATGGTACTTCTCAGCTCAAAACGTCAATAAAATATTGTTTAAGTTTTCAAATCTTAGAAAAATGGCTGAGTTTGCAAAACAGTATTAAAACCTTGGACCGAGATCAAATAATATGCAAAGTAATGCGAAAACGGTGATATCAATCCCTGAAGGATTCAAATAATTGGCACGAAGCCCAAATACGGCAATCAGCCCAAATCATGAAATATCAAATAAGTTTCAGTCAATTACGCGATAAAATCAACAACCGGGACGGACCAAGTCACAATCCCCAATGGTGCTCTACCCCATGCTCTCTATCCGGCGTGCAAGTCACCTTAATATAGCACTATGGGTGCAAATCCGGGGTTTCAAACCCTCAGGATATCATTTACAATCATTACTCACCTCGAACCGGTGAAATCTCTAGCTCGCGATGTCTTTGCCCCTCAAATCGGCCTCCACGCGCATCGAATCTAATCAAAATCAGAGCGAATACATCACAATATGCTAAGGGAACAATACCCAACCGAAAACAATCGAAACATAGCGAAAATCTCGAAATTAGCAAAACCCGAGCCCCGGGCTCACTTCTCGAAAAATTACAAAATTCACATCAGTGGATTCCTCATCTCGCCACGAGTTCATACATACCAAGAACTCCCAAATCCGACCTCAAATGGCCCTTCAATTTTCAATTTAAAAATCCCAAAGCTCAAGCCCTAGTTCTAGCACTTTTGGCTTAATTTTCATGAATTTCTAGGTGGATTTCACAATAAAAACGAGTTTTAAGTTCAAAAATCTTACCTCCAATCGATTCCCCTTGAATCCCTCTTTAATCTCCACCAAGAAGCTCTCAAAATGATCAACCATGGGGGAAAAATGGCTAAAAATCGCGGATGAAATGTTTATAAACTTTCTGCCCAGACCTGGAAAATCCTTCATCGCGTTCGCGACCACTACCTCGCGAACGCGAAGTGCAAAAATTTAAAAGCTCGAAAACACTCTACGCGAACGCGACTCAATCCATGCGAACGCGATAGTTTAGGCCTCATACTTATGCGGACGCGCTACCTCACACGCGAACGCGTAGAACAAACTCCACTGGGCTCCAAATCCTTATTCGCGAACGCGACACCCTCACTGCGAACGCGAAGCACAGGGTTAAGGCCCTCCGGGAACGCGAGACACCAAACGCGAACGCGAAGGCCAAACTCAGGCCAACCCAATTTCCTTCTACGCGATCGCGAGGCCCCAGATGCGAACGCGTAGACCAAAAATCCTTGCCTTCAAATTCCCTCTACGCGTTCGCGACTCACCAATGCGATCGCGAAGAGCAATTCTTCTGCAACCAAATAACTGAAAACCTGCAATCTTTTAAGCCCAAAATTGGTCTGATTGACCATCCGGAATCACCCCGAGGCCCCCGGGACCTCATCCAAAAGCACCAACACATCCTAAACCATTATTCAAACTTTTTCCAATCATCAAAACACATCAAACAATGCTAAAACTATTAAATCACATCGGATTCAAGCCTAAGTTTCTTCAAAACTTCCGAAATACGCATTTGATCAAAAACCCGACCAAAACACCTCCGAACGATCTGAAATTTTGCACACACATCCAAAATCACCTAACGAAGCTACTGCAACTCTCGGAATCCCATTCCGACCCTCGGATCAAAATCTCGCCTATCAACCGGAATTTGCCAAAATACTAACTTCGCCAATTCAAGCCTAATTCTACACCGGACCTCCAAAACCACTTCCGATCACGCTCCTAAGTCACAAATCATCTGCTACCCGAACCATCGGAATTCATATCTGAGCCCTCTAACACACAAGTCAACTTCCGGTTGACTTTTCCCAAAATAAGCTTTCCTTAAAGAGACTAAGTGCCTCATTTCTACCAAAACCAATCTGAATCAACTATAACACACCAAATACTGATAATGAAACATGAAGAAGAATAAAATGGGGGAAACGGAGCGGTAACTCATGAGACGACGGGTCGGGTCGTCATAATAATTGATTTGACGCTTCAATTATCACTTCCATTTAATGCTCATGACATGTGGCACCCTTCCATTGGTTTTGCAGTTTTGCAGCGCTTTTTAAGGCTTTTTTACGGCTTCACTAAACACGAAGCGACAGTTCTCATTATAACTTTTCCATCATTGCAGAATCAAGGTTCAAAATTAGAAAACTGGGATCTCACAAATTCGTAATCTTCCTAAGTAGCTTCATTTGGAGATCAATTCGCCCATTGGACCAGAACTTGTACCGCTGCCTTGTTACCTTTTTTTACCAGCTTTCTTTCCAAAATGGCCATTGGCTCTGTCAAATTTGACCTTTAGAAGTGCAGTAGGGAGGATATAGTGAAGCGATGACCTTGTCACCAATCTTCTTTTTCAATTGCAAGACATGAAAAATCGGGTGAATTTTGGAACCTGGGGGCAGACGGAGTTCATAAGCAACTTCACCAATTCTTTGAGTGACCTCGTAGGGGCCAAAGAATCAAGCTTACAGCTTCAAGTTTTTCCTCACAGTCACCGATGACTGCTTGTAAGGCTGTAATTTTAAGAATACCCAATCCTAGACCTCAAATTTTCTTTCACTTCTCTTTGAATCAGCATAGTGTTTCATTCTGTTTTGTGCCTTTCTGAGGTTCTCCTGAAGGACTTTGTTCATCAATTATCTTTATCTGAGAACTTGATCTGCCTCTAATGACTTCGTTTGTGCTATGAATTCGGAGGTGGGTTGTGGAGGGTCATAGCTATATAAGGCTTTAAAGGGGTTCATACCAATTGAGGACTGATAATTGGAGTTATATTAGAATTTGGCTAAGGACAACCACTTGCACCACTCAGTTGGCATATGGCCAGTCATGCATCTGAGGTAACATTCTAAACATTTATTTAATCATTTGGCCATCAGTTTTTGGGTAGTAGGTAGAACTGGGTTTAATTGTACCTGTAGACCCTTAAACAACTCCCTCCAAAAAAGTGCTAATAAAAATATGATCTCTGTCAGACACAATTAAGCTAGGTACCCCATGTAATTTGCACACATTATTTAAGAAAATTTGTGAGACTTGGGCAGCATCATAGGGGTGGGTAAGTGAGAAGAAATATGCAAATTTGCTAAACACGTCGATTACTACCAATATTGAGTTCTTCCCTTTTAATTTTGGTAGGCCACTAATGAAATCTATAGCCAAGTGTTCCCATGTTGGGAATTGGAAGTGGTTATAGAAGGCTAGGGTATGATATATTCTCCCCTTTATTTCTCTGACACACTTCACATTATTTCACAAATTTCTTGATGTTTTGTAATAAATTAGGCCAATAGAATAGATTCTTGTCCTCCGTTGAGTAGCGAAACACTTGAATGGCCACCCCAAGGAGTTGAATGAAGCTTAGAGATTAGTTTTGATCGCAATTGGTCATTGCTTCCTACCCAAATCTGCCCTTGGTGTCTTAGAATTCCTTGTTGAAACTTGATATCTGAGTGGCTGTTAGGGTCCACACAAAGTTGTGTAATCAACTCATGTACCTTAGTATCACCAAAATAACCGTCCATGACTTCAATTATCCATTTGGGTTGAGTGACTGTGAGCCCTTTCCAATCAGCGTCATCAATTTTTCTAAACAATGCATCTTGTCACGCCCCGAACGTGGCCCTGGACGTAACACGACACCCGATGCCTGACTACTGTGACCGAGCGAACCAACTGGCTGGCTGAATCAACATGTGATACCATAACATACTGAATGCGGAAGATGAACTAACACATACTGATATACTGAAAATCTGAATAATATAAACTAATGTGCGGAAACACTAACATAAGTCTGAAGTATATCCGTAGCCAATATTGCTTAACATGAAAAGCCCGTGACTCTGTCTAACTATTACTCTAGTATATGAACCTCTAATGAAGTATTGAAAACACTGACTGACTCTAAATACTGAAAGACTGTAAAGTAATAATAATGCCCCGAAGGTACTAGGGCTCACCAAATAGCTAGTACAAGAATCCTAGCGCTCTGAATTGTCAACCTGTAAATTATTACCTGCATCATGATATGCAAGCCCCGGGTAAAAGGGACGTCAGTACATTTGAATTGAATTGGTATGTAAAGCAACTGAAAGAAAGAATTATAAATGCTGAAACTGATACTGAGCTGATAACGAAGAATTGATAACTGAAATGATAACTGTTGAAACTGAAATGAAATGATAACTGATAACTGAAACGATAACTGATAACCGAAATGATAACTAATAACTAAACTGAACAAAGGAAGTGAGGATATGAATACTCCCTCTTCTGAATGATGAATAACTTGTTTATTTGAATAAACTACGGCCTCTGGCCCAATATATGTGCACAAGCTACGATCTCAGGTCCAAGTATACGTACACATAACTACGGTCTCAGGCCCAAAAATACATAAAGCATCAACTACGGCTCAGGCCCAAACATGCATAAAGCGTAAACTACAGCCTCATGCCCAAATATGCATAAAGCATATAAACTACGGCCTCAAGCCCAAATATAGGTGTTCAACATTCATGAATTTAAATTCAGGAACTGAGAATCATACTGCAATATGTGATGCTGAAATATAGAATCATATTGAGTTACATTATACTGGAATACTAAATAGGACTAGACTGAGACATGTATTCTTGAACTGATTATGAAAACTGATACTTCAATTGTTTATGACATACTGGGTAATCTAGGTTGAGACTCATGGGTATCAAACCCAAGTCTATATTGATTATGCACTGAGCTCACAACGTTCAAAATGAAAGTCATGAATGAGTTATGAAGCTTGATAATAGAAGTTCTGCAACTATTCAAGGCAGGGGCGGATCTACATAGGCCGTGCTGGGTGCTGAAGCACCAATCGACCCCGGCGTGAACTATGGACGGTTATATAAGAAAACAGAGGAAAGTAATATACCCAATTAGTAAGCACCCACTAACCAAAAAGGCTCATGGGTGCTTTGGTTCAAAGCTAAAGTTAGGGAGCTTATGTTAAGCCACACGAGTTAGATTCCCAATTGAAACAGCTTTTCGCAAAGCCTACTAACTTCTTGAGGCTGACTCTCTCAATATTCTATACTATTTCTTTTATTCTTTTTTATACTTTGACCTTTTCTTTTGTCATTTTTCCTATTTCCTTTAGCCTTTATCTCATTCATTAGTTTTAGGATAAATTTAGCTTCTATTAGACACCAAACGACCAAACTCTTGGCCACTTCTTGGATTTTCAGCTCTCACACAAAGAAAGAAAATGCGACTTCCAACGAAAAGGAAAAAGAAAGAAGACATAACAGCTAGTAATAAGATTATTTTAGTTAAATCAAGAGATCGAAAACATTTAGTAGAGGGATTTTGGATTTTTTCCTTGCCTATCGTTTATGCTTTGTACAAAGTTCATTGCGACTTATGATTAGAACTTAAAAGACTGTTTTGGTAATAATAATATTAACCAATATTTTTGTGACGACCCGACCGGTCGTCTCATGAGTTACCGCTCCGTTTTCCCCATTTTATGCTTCTTCATGTTTCGTTATCGGTATTTGGTGTGTTAGAGTTGATTTGGATTGGTTTTGATAAGAAATGAGACACTTAGTCTCTTTAAGGAAGACTTAAGTTGGAAAAAGTCAACCGGACGTTGACTTATGAGTTAGAGGGCTCGGAGGTGATTTCCGGTGATTCGGCTAGTTTTGAGAGGTGATTTGTGACTTAGGAGTGTGATCGGAATTGATTTTGGAGGTCCGGTGTAGAATTAGGCTTGAATTGGCGAAGTTAGTATTTTGGCGAATTCCGGTTGATAGGTGAGATTTTGATCCAAGGGTCGGAATGGAATTCCGAGAGTTGCTGTAGCTTCATTATGTCATTTTGGACTTGTCTGCAAAATTTCATGTCATTCTGACGTGGTTTGGTTGGGTTTTTGATCAAAAATGGAATTTGAAAGTTCTTGAAATTGTTAGGCTTGAATTCGATGCAAATTTGGTGTTTTAATGTTGTTTTGAGCATTCCGAAGGTTGGAACAAGTTTGCATAATGTTATGGGATATGTTGGCGTGTTTGGTTGAGGTCCCGAGGGCCTCGGGTGTGTTTCGGGGTGGTTTCGGATCATTTCGGGCTGTTTTGCAATGGCTGAAGCTGGTATCTGGTATAGTTCTTCGCGTTCGCGAGGGTCCCCTCGCGTTCGCGAAGAAGGATTTGGCTTCTGGGGTTTTGTTCTTCGCGTTCGCGAAGAGAGCCTCGCGTTCGCGAAGAAGAGGCAATTCTGTTGCGCAGGTCTTACTTTGGAGGCTCGTATCTCTCAGTCTACAATGAATGTGGAGATGATTCAAAAACGAAAGTTGTAGCTCTTTGAATCTAGTTTCCAGAAACATATTATAATAGTCATTTGGAGTTGTGTGTAAAAAGTTATGGCCATTACACTAGAGGCTGTCCGGGCAGAGTTTGGAAAATGAATTTTTGGAACTTTGTTCTTCGCGAACGTGAGAGGAGGACCGCGAACGCGAAGAACAAATCCCTGGGCAGCTGAATAAAGTCCAAACTTCGTCCTATTTGCCATTTTTGACGATTTGGAGCTCGGATAAGGCGATTTTCGGGAGATTTTTTGGAGAGAACAACGGGGTAAGTATTCTTAACTCAATTTTGGTTGTATAACTTGAATCTATCACTAGTTTGGGTGTTTAATCCGCGAATTTTGTTGGAAAGTATAGAAAACCCTCTTGGATAGAATCATGGATTTGAGGGTCGAAATGTTATGGGAATTGGATAATTTTTGTATGGTTAGACTCGTGGCGAGATAAGGAATCCGATGATGTGAATTTTGTAATTTTTCGAGAAGTGGGTCCGGGGCTCGGGTTTTGCTAGTTTCGAGATCTTTGCTATTTTTCGATTGTTTTTGATTGGGTATTGTTACCTTAGCATATTGTGATGTATTCACTTTGATTTTGGTTAGATTCGACGCGCGTGGAGGCTGATTTGAGGGGCAAAGGCGTCGCGAGCTAGAGATTTCACCGGTTCAAGGTGAGTAATGATTGTAAATGATATCCTGAGGGTTTGAAACCCCGGATTTGCACATCATAGTGCTGTATTGAGGTGACTTGCACGCCGGATAGCGAGTGTGGGGTAGAGCACCGTTGGGGATTGTGACTTGGTCCGTCCCGATTGATGAAATTACTACGTATTTGACTGAAACTACTTGTTATCATCATAATTTGGGCTAATTGCCATGTTTGGGATGATTTCCAACTATGTGAATCCTTCAGGGATTGATATCACTGTTTTCGCATTACTTTGCATATTATTTGATCTCGGTCCAAGGTTTTAATACTCTTTTGCAAACTCAGCCGTTTTTCTAAGATTTGAAAACTGAAACAATATTTTATTGACGTTTTGAGCTGAGAACTACCATGTTGTATTGCCCAAGTGGCTTATGTGCATTTCTGGACTGAGCATGGATCGGGCTGCGCGCCGCAGCAGTGTTACATGTGCATTTCTGGACTATGGATGGCTCGGGCTGCACGCCGCAGCGGTGTTACATTGATTTTGAGGCCGAGGGCCTGGTTGATGCCACGAGATGGCTTGATATTGCGCTTGGGCTGTAGGAGCCCCTCCGGAGTCTGTACACACCCCCAGTGAGCGCCGTCGACGTTAAATATGGATGGCTCGGGCTGCACGCCGCAGCGGTCATATGCATTGTATTGCACTCATGCATTGGTTCCTATTTGTATTACGTATCATGACATTCAGCACTCGCATTTCATCGGCTTCTATGCTACTTCTTGCACTGCTTACCTGATACCCTGGTGTTATTTGTTGATGGAGTGCTGTGCCCGAGGGGCTGACTTATGTGCTAACTTGCACTATCTGTTTCGCATTCATTTGCTTAACTTTTGAAAAAGACATTTTCAAAAGAGGTTTTTACTGAGCCCAGATAGATTTTCTAAAGTATTTTACGGTTTTACTGTTTTCTCAAAGGATAGCACTGTTCTATATAGCATGATGGAGTGCCTTTCGTGATTTCTTGCTGCTCAGTTATTATTTACCTTTATTACTCACTGAGTTGGAGTACTCACTTTACTCCCTGCACCTCGCATGCAGATGCAGGTATTGGTTACCCTGTAGCGGGTTTGAGCTGGTTGAGGATTTGCTATCGTAGCTGAGCAAGGTGACCGCCGGCTTTCGCGGCACCGGACTTCGTCTTTTGATTCTAAACTTTATTCTGTATATTATTGACCCTGTGGTCGTGTTCAGACTTCCTTAGATGCTCGTGACTTGTGACACCCCGGTCGGGCTGTGTTGGGTTGTAAATATCGATTATTATTGTCATTAAGTTGTATTTATCTATTCATTTATGTTTAATAATTTTGAAAGAGGCGTTGTTGTTCTGTTGGCTGGCCTTGTCTTCACGAGAGGCGCCATCACGACCGGGTTGGGAATTGGGTCGTGACAATTTTCTCATTAACCTTTTACACTGTCGCGTTAGAATAGTTATGCATTTATACTATATAATTGCAAGTAAATTTATGTTAAAGGAAACAAGCACCCACGACCTTAAAATTCTGGACCCGCCACTGATTCAAGGAACTAGGCTTAACTATTTTTCTGAGACAATTAGTAACGTCGTAAAAGAAACGTAGTGTATGGAGAATCATTAATATTCCAAAACATTGAGAGTTAGCCTCACATATCTTAACTCTTGAGCGTAATATAACATTCGCCAACATTTTCAACTTTAATCTATATCAATACAAGTCAAAGGGACTCCATATTAGCAATAATACTCATGTTTTGGTCACTTATGCATTTTAGCAAATACCTTATGGGCGTAAAGCCCCCTTATAATGGTGTTTCTACACCCAACAATCCATTCTCTTGCTCCTAGATAAATTCTAAAATCTCAAATTTCTTATAATCAATATCATTCTACTTCACCCATAAGATAAACAACACCCTTAACCAATAATCAACAACCCAAACCTATAATCGTTGATGCTTTTCTATCAAACCCATCAATTCATATCTCATGAACTTAGAGTCTACAATCATTTATCCAAAGCTATAATCAATTAGAGTTCGAAGATATTACCTTTTGACGTTCATCCTATTGAATTCGAATTCTAGCATTTCTTTTCTCAACCATGATGTCTCAATCGAATATCTAATGATTTAGAGGGTATACCCATGTTAATAAGGTGTTGGGTGTAGACATGTAATTTTGACCCTCCCCAAGATTTTACATATTTTAGCATTTAAATACTTAGTTTAGGTCTAATATAGTTATTTCAACTAATTTTGACTCTTTTACTTTATTTCGTCACAAAATAAAAATTACAAAAAAAATATTTTATTTTATGTACCTTTCATAAAATTAAAAAAAACAAAAATAGTACCTTATTTTTATCTTTATATAATCTTGAAAATACAAAAAATAAATATAATTGTTTCATGTTTTAATACAGTTTAGTTTAATTAATTAGAATTAATTTTGCATTACGTAGTATAGTTATCTTATATTAAAGGAATTTAGCTATGTTTTGAACAATAATTTTGGAGTCTTAGGACCCAATTCGGACTTGGCCCAAAAAAGACAGGCCCAACACCCATTAAACCCAATACCCTAAAAAAACCCTACTTACTCACCTTTAATACACATTAATAGATAACCCCTAGACCAAAAGGATCCACCATTTCTAGGATTGAGAGGACCCCTAGCTTCGTCTTCTTCAACACACAAAACCTTCAGGAACCCTTCTTCATCTTCATCATACCCAACCCTAAGAAAAGGAGGAGCAAGCAACAGAAAAACCAACAACCATAGACGAATTGAATCCTAGCCATCGCCAAAAGCTAACAAAAGAGCAACAGCTGTTTTCTGATTTGGAAAAGAAAAACAAAAAACCTATCTTCTTCTTCTTCATGAAGAACGAAGAGACAAAACCTTAGACACCCCAAGAGAAAAAAAACGAACAGAGCCACACTAAGAAAACGGCAGCCATTGCCAAGGTTTTCCATCTTTCTTCTGTGATCTTTTCCTTGTTTGTTCTCAAAAAATCAAAAAAGTGTTACTGCTTCTCTAATTTCCGATTCCAGATTTTTGTTCAAGGTTGGATTTCGATGAAAACGTGGGTCTGAACCTGTGTTCAGTTTGAGTTCTCCGGTGCCGGTTTAGTCGAGGTCAGTTCACGATTCTTGTTCGTTGTTGAGTTTCGAACTAGTAGAGTCTGATCCTTCATTTGAGGTCCCTTCTTCCCTCTGTTTTTATTTTAGATTTATCTCATGTTTACTACTTATGTTTGGATTAAAATTCATGCTTTAACTGTTATTCTATGAACGGCTTGCGATTGGTACGTCTCTGATTTGCTTTCCTGCGAAAATCCGAGTAAATGTAATGCCCCAAAGTCCTCAAGTATTCAATCGTCTCTTTGGCTGTTTTACGCTTTGTTCATTGCTACTTTCGTTTTATGTCCTTAATGAAATCTGGTTGTCTAATACTGAAGAAACTTTGATATAACTCTAGTTAGGTGTTAATGGAGGGGTTCAGTTTGATAGTTTGGTATCTTGTTGATTTTGAATAGTGAAATTTTTTTGTCTGTAGTTAATCTGATATCTTCCTTCTAGTCGATGATTTCTGTTTGTTTACTGATTAATTGCAGTATTATTGTATGATGCTTGCAGTATTACAATTACGAGTACGGTTCCCCTGGCGTAGTTGTGACACCTAATTAGTTAAATATGAATATCCATAGTTCTTTTAATTGAATGCATTTCCTTTGAAAGAAATTGAGGCGCGCCATTCTCACAATTGAATCACCTAATCTATGGCCCTCATATTAATTATCTTAACTAATATAAAAAATGCCTTGAATTCTCGTAGTTTGCTTTAGGCGCGTTAATTAAAGAAAGTGTCAAAGCTACGGGTACGGTTCCCGTGATGTAGTTGTGATATACAACTTTAAAATCCGGGGGTACATTTATGTGATCCGGCCACAATTTAATCTTGTTAAAAAAAATAAACATGTTGTCGATCGTGGGTACGGTTCCCGTGACATGATTTGCAATGTGTAATCGAACAATTAGCTGTATGACAATCAAAAGCGATTTTTAAAAGGGATAAAATGCACATAGGTTTTAAATATGTATTAATCAGATAATTAGGCCAATAATAATAGTTGAGCGACCGTGCTAAAACCACGAAACTCGGGAATGCCTAACACCTTCTCCCGGGTTAACAGAATTTCTTACCCGGATTTCTGTGTTTCGCGGACTGTAAAATAGAGTCAAACTTCCTCGACTCGGGATTCTAAACCAGTGACTTGGGACACCATAAATTATACCAAGTGGCGACTCTGAATTTGAATAAATAATCCCGTTTCGATTATTGTCACTTTAATTGGAAAAACTCCCCTATACCCTTTCTAGGGTAGAAAAAGGAGGTGTGACAGCTCTGGCGACTCTGCTGGGGAAAAGAACCCAGAATCTCTAGTTTAGGGTTCAAGAATTCGAGCTTAGAATAATTGTTATATTTTGCTTTTATTTATTATCTGATTCTTATCATATGCTTGGGCCTAATGTGTTAACTGCCGCTTTTTACCGCTCTGATATTATTTGAACTGTATATAAACTGCTACGAAACCCTTCTCTTCTCATCTTCGGGGAAGTGCACGGTGGTGTGACTTCTTTTCTGTTAGTGTCATACCCTAATTTAGAAAGAGGTTCGGACAAGTTACAAAGCTGGATGGCCTTTTGGTTCCCGGTATGTAGCCCCCCCTCGGCTCGAGTTGTCCGCTCGGGTACACCAAGTCTAGAACAATATACCCAGGTTTTAAACCTAGAATAACTTAGCCTCATGCCGGATCCCTAGTAGGAACGCTTATTTGCATCATGTGCATTTGACTTAGGGGATTCAACACAGGGGTTGGGTCCGTCTAGGACAAGTGTACCCAAAAATAGAAGACCATCCGGATGCATCTTATGTGCTACATGTTCCATTCGTCAAGGGTAAAAGGGTCATTTTGCGGACCTATGAGGGTTGAGGATAAATGAAAAAAAGGGTGAAGTGTAAAAATAAAGCAAGTAGGGCCCAATTATAATTTTCTTTCACGCTTTTTCAAGAAAAGACCAAAAAATTGAAAATGAAAAAAAATCCAAAAAGATTTTGCACTTTGCCATCATTGTTTTTCAAAAAAAAAAAATCAAATAAGAGAAAAAGAAAAATACAAAAAGAGTTTACATGTTTCATCATTTTTCAAAACAAAAGACAAAAAATATATTTTCTCTAAATTAGTTTTTTTTTTTATTCTCGCCCGTATCCAATCTGCCCGAACTATGCATACCTGATTCTCGTCTTTCGGGGCGTGATACGTAGGCAACCCACATAGGGTCCGGTCTTCCTAGTGAGCCTTAGGTTCTTGGCTTCGCGAGGTCGTAGCCAAATCTTGCATGTCTAGCCACTTTTGGCCACATCGGCTGTTTTGCAAAATAGGGTTATTTTCGCAAAGTGGCTTGTTTAATTATGTCTGGAGAGTCTTCAATCCACAATTAGGTGTCTCTTTACTTTAAGGCGCATCATTGTTGAATTTGCATGTCTAGCCGCTTTTGGCCACATCGGCCGTTCTTGCAAAATGGGGTCGTTTTCGCAAAAAAGTGGTTCAGTCACCCATGTCTTAAAGTTCTAAGTCCACAACAAAATGTTCTCTCTATTTAAGGTCCATTGTGTTGAATTTGCATGCCTAGCCATCTTTTGTCCACATAGGCCATTTTTATAAAATGGGTCATTTCTGCAAAGTAATTTTTCCATGTCTTAAAGGTCTTTTGTTGAGTTTGCACTTCTAGCCACCTTTTGGCCACATAAGCAATTTTGCAAAAATAGCCTCAATCATGTCTTGCATGTGTCCCATAGGAAATGTTATTGTCTCAAATAGTGTTCTAAATCCTTAACTCTATTTGGTTTTAGTTTTCTCATACAGGTGTGGATCTACTTACCGGAGTTTGAGCATGACAGACACCCCGGGACCAGCTGGTCAGGACCGTTGCATCCAGGAGTTGCTTAAGGAGATTTTTTTTATGTTTTGAGTCTGTTTCTTTTATGTTGTCTTGTATTTTATAGTCATGTCCAGTAGTAATGGTTCTTTTAGTTGGTGTCTGAATTTGTCGTAGTATAGTTGAGTTGAGTCTCTTGTTATCATATTTCCTGTTTTGTATTTGAAAATAAAAAAAAGTTATAATGAATAATCCAAAAATATTTTTTTTAGTTAGTTTAATTTATCCATTACTTTTCCCGAACTACGCAAAGATCTGATTCATGCGGCGTCATGATACGTAGGAAACCTACATAGGGCTCGATCGAATCATTTTCTCTTTAAAAAAATAAAAAAAAACGAGAAAAAAAGAGAGGATGAAATTATGGGATGTGAGAAATGAGAGGAAAGAAAAGAGCGATAATTAGAAAAAAAGAGGAAGGAAAATGAGCAAGCCAAAAAGTGCTAGAAAAGAAAAGAAAAGAGAAGATTGAAATGAACAAATTGGGATGATGCCAAGTGACCTTATGACCCTCTAAGTCATTCTTGAACCGTTAATTTTTGTTAGGTGCATTGCACGCAATGTGATATTTTTAGATGTTAAATGCTGTAACGCTAACATGTTGACTTCATTTTGTTCCTCTTTGTTATCTTCATTATAGCATAAGGGTGGTTGGTTTGTGGTTCTTAAACTAGTAACTCATCCATACAACACAAGGTCAAAGAGCAAGGTAGCCATGGCTAGCAAAGACTTGGACACAAGAGTTGTTGACCCGTCGAGGGAATTTGTGGAGTCGGAGTCTGAATTGAAAGGGGAGGTCCAAATGTTGAAACAGCAGATGGCAGAAATGTATCAGTCTTGGATCAGGGGGCATCCTCCACCTTCATTCCCTGCTAACTACACTGAAAACCCTGCAACTATCCCACCGCTATCACAAATCCAGATTCCCACTGCTGCTGATATCTCCCCACAACCTTTTCACACTCTACCCGCGAAAACCACCTTATATCCCGCTCCTTTGGCCACTCATGCTCTTGTAGCTCCTCCTCTAGCTACTTTTCCTCGATCCTCTAACGAGACTGTGTTCAAAGTCCTCGATGCCCAACACTATGCTCCAGAACCAACTTTCAAAGTCTCAGATCCATATTCTCACGCTCCTCATTTTGAGCCTCCCGGTAAAACTGAAAATCCTGCTAAGACAGTGGAGCAAGATGAGATATCCAGGAAAGTGAAAATCTTAGAGCAGTCTTTAAGAAACATGCAAGGGATAGGGAGCCAGATGAGCGTGGATTACAAAGACTTGTGCTTGTTTCCTGACATCCAACTGCCTGCTGGGTTTAAGATGCCGAAGTTTGATTTGTATGACGGACATGGAGATCCCGTGGCCCATCTGAGAGGCTACTGCAGTAAGATGAGAGGCGCCAGTGGGAAGGACAAATTATTGATGGCGTATTTCAGTCAGAGTCTGAGTGGGGCAGCTCTGGAGTGGTACACCCGCCAAGACGCTAGCAGGTGGTACACATGGGACGATATGGCTCAGGCCTTTGCCCAGCACTTTCAGTATAATATAGAAATTGTACCAGATCGCATGTCCCTCACCAAGATGGAAAATAAGCCTAATGAAAGCTTTAGGGAATACGGGCTCAGATACAGAAAGCAAGCTGCCAGAGTCAATCCCCCGATGGAAGAAAATGAGATGGTCGAGTACTTTCTTTAAGCTCAAGAGCCAACTTACTTTGGGCATCTGATCTCGACTGTGGGTAGGCCTCTTAATGATGTGGTAAAAATAGGAGAAATTGTAGAAGATTGGCTAAAGTTGAGCAAGATCATGAGCTATTCTGCTTTAAAAGCCACAACACAAGCAATTCAAAACGACACAGGAAGCTTGCTGGGTCAGAAGGAACATGTTGATGTTGCCATGGTTGTCTCAGGATCACGACATGGTCCGACGGATCCTCCTCATCAATATACTGAGCCTCAACCCCAACCCCAAACCTATCCCCGAGCTCCACATAATCCACCTCGGTGTTATCCTTCGAACAATGTCCGGTCATCTGTCCAACCACCAGGTCACTCCCTATGGCGAGCACCAGCACCGCATAATGCATTCTTGCCTTCACAATATTTTTGAGCACCCAACAATCCTAGAAAACAGGGGCAGGGAGGGGAACAAAGGCAAAGAAATAGTTTCATGCCAATCGGGGAGTCCTACACAAGCTTGTTTGAAAAGTTAAAGCATTCTGGCCTGATTGAGCCGCTCCTCGGCTATACTCCAGACCCATATGCAAAGGGTTTTGGTCCTACTGTACAATGCATGTACCACTCTAACGTCCAAGGGAATAACATTGAAGATTGTCATGCTTTGAAAAGGGAAATAGAAAGAATGATTCAAGAAGGGATAATTGTAATCCAAGACAGTGACACCCTGAATATCGCGCAGAATGCTTTACCTGCACATGATGATGCACACTTTGTAGGGATGATGTGTGGCGACAGGGAATATAAGAGTCCTCTTGGGAACTTGCTGACTGAAGTTAATGATATTGAAATTGGTAATGGTCCTAGTACTGTTGATGCGGAACTCAGTGGCTAAGATGCCGAGCTTGGTAATTGGAAAGACACTCCTTTAGTCTGGGTGGTTTATTTTGTTGTCATTTCTGTTGTCTGGGTTATTTCAAGGTTGTAATCCGGATATTGTCTTGAGACTCAAACCTTCTATCCTTTATTTGCCTAGTCCCTTAGTCGTAGTAACTCATTTAGTGTTATCCAGGTTTGTTCCAGGGTAGTAACCCCAGTTTATTTTGCTTGCTTTGTTGTTCAAACTCTTTCACCGTCTGTCTAATGCAATTTTCTGTTTTCTGTTATTTATAGTCATTTTTGTTTAGTTCTATTTTCCTTTTATAGTTCTTTTCATGCTGGCTCTAGTGACATGACACGCTCGCATAATTCTAGGCCTGGTCTTAAAAGTTAGTTTAAGCATGTGTCACACCTCCTTTTTACACACCTACCCCGAAGGATAATGTATAAGAGAGTTTTTCCATTTAAAGTGCCTTCACTATTTCACACATAATTACCTCAAAGACTTGTAATATATCAACATTTGGCAGCAGCCTTGGCCCCTTTTGGTTTGCATAGCAAGAATTGTACCTCTATATAACAAGAGAGTTCAGTAGCCTCTGCAAAGCAAGAATCAGCAAATGGCAGGTGAGGGAGTGAAATTGCTTGGATACTGGGCAAGCCCTTTTTCTCTAAGGGTTCATTGGGCTCTGAAACTTAAAGGGATTGAATATGATTACCAAGAAGAACATCTCCCAAACAAAAGTCTTTTGCTCTTGCAGTATAATCCAGTTCATAAAAAGATTCCAGTTCTGGTTCATAATGGGAAACCTATTGCAGAATCATTAGTCATACTTGAATACATCGACGAGACTTGGAAGCAAAATCCCCTCCTGCCTGAAGATCCNTCAACGTTTTGGGATTTGGATTTGGGTAGCATGAAATGCACACCCGTATTTAAGAAGGTAAAATTATTAAAAGCGCGCCTAAAGTGGCTAGCGTCTTATTAACTTTGCGGGAAGCCATGAAAATTCGCTAAATGGCATGTCCCGAATTTCTAAAATTAAAGGAAGTTCGGACTAAGCTCTTGAGGGCCATAGACTATATCTTACTTAACATGGTACAAGGAGACAACATTCAACCATTTGAACAAATTTATTGGTTTTAAGTAAACCAACGAGGCCTATATTTGAAAGCTTCAACAAACAGAAGTTATAGAATTGTCAACTTAATAAACAACTAAACAAGATCTTATTATATCATAAAAGAAATCACAAGGAAAAAAAACGACATGCACACCTCGCAAATCCCCTTTTTGCTTTATTCTATTTTGGGACAATCACACGCTTATATTGGATATATGTAAAATAATTTTTTTTTTTCTTTCCTTTATAATTCAGTGGCTTCAACAGAGAAAAAGATTGCAATAACCATTGAAGCAAATTCCTAGCAAGCTTTTTGTAGTTTAAACACAAAACACACAAAAATGCATCAAACCACACCAATTCATGAATCAGTTGACTAATTCTAGTTCAGTTACGTAAATCCCAAACAAACACGCATTTCAACCCTAACAAAGAAAACCAAAACAATACCATACGCATGTTAAACAAATGGACTGTTAAACAGAGAAAATCAAAGTAAAATATGAACATTACGGCAAATTTGAGAAGAAGACACGATTTGCTGACAGAAGAATCGCCGATTAACAGCTTGAACAAGTATCCACTAATAAAAGAGAAATTTGCAGAAAAACAAACCCAAATAAAGGCTGGAATTGAACAGGAACTCAGCAACACAGCTTCGATGGAAATTCAGCAACAACAAGCCAACGAATTCAAACCCAAATCCAATAAGCAAGCCATTGCTCATCATCCAGCTTCGATGGGCTCTCCATGATTTCTGCTTCAAGCTTTCAGCAGTTATTTTTTTTTGTTGATAAAACGGAGGACTCCAAAGTTTTGGACTTGTCGAAGCTTAACAAACTAAAGTTGCAAAGTCACTATGGCATTTTTGGGTATAAAATGGTGAAGATGGGCGGCGGGCAGTGGAGTTGTTGAGAGGAGGGAGTTTTTGTTCTCCGTTTTAATCTGTGATTTTTTGAGNAACAAGGGAATATAGTCTGTGATTTTTTGAGAGCCTGAAAAAGAAGAAGAAGGGAGGTATTTCATTGATCTCTGTTTTTTTTAGGTTCAGAAAGAGAGATGAAAGCTAGGAACGTCGTTTTTCTCTATGCAGGGGTCTCTCGCTTTGGGCGTTCTTTTTGTGCATGTGGTGTGTTTTCGCATAGGTAATATTATATAGGGTAGGGATTAGGTTAGGGGTATGGGCCTAAGAACTATGGGTTAGGGATTTTGGGCCAAAGACTAAAAAAATGGAATATAAGATTTATAAAAACGGGATAAACCGACCTAAAACTAATTCTTTCTTCTAAAATTATGTACAATTATAATATAAAAATATAAAACTAATTTTAATTAATTGAACTAGACTATAAAACATAAAACTATTTTTTTTTTGTGTTTTCAAGATTATAAAAATAAAGATAGGGTACTATTTTTGTATTTTTTTTTAAGATTAAAAATGACTATAAAATATTAATAAACCTATTTTTTTGTAATTTTTCATTTTCTTGTAATAAAATAAAGTAAAATGGTAAAAGTTAGTTGAAATGACGATATTAGGCCTAAACTAAATATTTACATGCTAAAATGGGTAAAATTTCGGGGAGGGTCAAAAATCACATGTCAACAGCATGAAGCAATGAAACAATTTTGAAGATGATAGGGATATTTGAGGGAAATAAGTAAAGGCATTTTGAGATCACCTAAAGCCCGAATTGTGTGAAACTGGGGCAGATGGTTTGGGAAGTTAATATGATGACAAGAATTCGTTAAAGGAGAGTGGATCCCTGACAATTTGAAGCGAGCAACTTTGAGTTCAAGTGCATCTCAAGTAACAAGATAAAGCCAAGGGATTTTGCTCCAAGCAGACGGAGGTTATCCATTGTGAAGAAGAAAAAACCCAACGAGAGCTTTGTACTTGACAAGGCACTAAAAAAAGAGTGGAAGGATATTAGTGATATCAGTGCCGAAGCTGTAAAAGAAATATTGTGCATGATCTTCTTTTTCATTCTCAAGTTGAACGTGTTGTACTTGGCATTTTCACGGATTGGGAGGCCCTCTTTCAGCTACCCAAACACTTATACCATTCGATACCCTTTTGAGCATGTACTGATTTCTTTGACCTCCCCTATTTTGGAATCAAGTTAGAGTCATACGGAAAAAAAAGTTCATGTCCCCATAGGCTTATTTTAGAAAGTTCATTACAAAAAAAAAAAGAGAAAAAAAAGAAGGAAAAAAAAGAAAAAGGAAAAAAAAAGAAAAAGAAAAAGAAAAAGAAAAAGGAAAATAGCAACAAAGAATAGTCTTGTGAACTACGTTCGACCTGATTCTTGTCACCACAAGATACGTAGGCAACCTCAAGGTTCGGTCGCACCAAATAAAGTATTTCATAATCCCACGAAGTCGAGAGTGGGGCAGTCTTTCTTAGAAATTCCATCTCAAAAAGAAAAAGAAAAAAAAAGAGAATCAAATTTCCTTGTTTTAGAAATTGGGGCAAAGTTTTTAGAATGGATTCCAAAAGTTATATATAAATTAACCTTGTTTATCTTAGTTATTTTGAGCCTTTATGATATCCCTTCTTTCTAAGCCTGTCCAAAAGCCATATTACAGTCCAAAAAAGACCTCCCAGATAATCTTTGAGAGTGCCGAGTCAGACATGCCAGGAGCATATGATATTTCTATCATGGATAATGCCTTGTCATCTGTAGAATCAGAAAAAAAAAATGAGAGAGTCTTATCGGTGAAAACCTTCACAGGCACCATAAGGCGACGGTAAGTTGATAGAAAGAACAAAATGAGAGAGGCTTGATGGTGAAAACCCTTCGG
This sequence comes from Nicotiana attenuata, assembly GCF_001879085.1. Taxonomy (NCBI): domain Eukaryota; kingdom Viridiplantae; phylum Streptophyta; class Magnoliopsida; order Solanales; family Solanaceae; genus Nicotiana; species Nicotiana attenuata. The sequence goes on from NW_017670437.1 coordinate 171,233, forward strand.
GCACTACAAGTCGAATAAGGACCATGAATCAGATAGGATAATCGGAGCATGGAAGCCCAATTTCACGGCTCAGAGGTACAACAAGAGTTGAACATTAGACTTGCTTGACAGGTTAGGCCACTTAATCCAAAAGTGCATGTCATGGTCATTAGAGTTGGTATCCATATCTGTAAGTTTCTACTTTGTAATTTTCTTGTTAGGTATCATCTCTTTCCATTGTCCCTTACTCTGTTCCTTTTGTTTTGTTTACTTCCTTTTCTTGAGTCTGTTTGGTTAGAACAAGTGAGAAATGACATTAAAATTTGCTACCAGCTTTCCAATTGCACAAAACGGAATTTGGCTAGCACATCAAAGTGGCATAAGTCAGGAAAGACCAGTATGCGCACTGAGTTGGTAACAATCAACGTGCTTTGGGGTTCATCTGAAATGCAAAGGTTCGGTATATGTTTGAGCACAATGCACCAGATAGAGGGATTTGGGGTTTGAACGGATCAGAGGTGTTTTCATTGATAAGGGTTGACAGAGAAAGTGGTTAGTCAATGAACAAGCAAGGTATTTCAAGTTGAAATCAAAGTTATCATGGCAAGTGAAGGAGCAGCCGCCTTCAAGGTCAAGGCCACAAACCAACCACCGTGTTTTAAACTCACAAGTTTTCTTTATTTGAAACATGAACGAAAACTATGGCCAAATCAAAGCTTGGAAGCTTGAAATTGCCCCAATTCCGCTTACGCAAAGGTTATTGAGAAGATCACACATCACCCCTAGGAAAAGCACTTCCTAGTCTGGGTCTTTCAAGTTATATTTTATTTTAGGAGACGCACTTCCTAATTTTGGTCATTTAAATTCATCTCCAGGAGACGCACGTCCTAGTTGGGATCATTAAAGTTTTACCCGTTAGGAGATGCACTTCCTAGTTTGGTTCATTCAAGTTTCACCAGTAGGAGACGCACTTCCTAATCTGGGTCATTCAGGTTTTATTTTTAGTAGATGCATTTGCTAGTCAAATTTTCTTGGTTTTACTCACAGGAGACGCACTTCCTAGTCAAGTCTTTAGTTTACTCTCATCATTAGATCGATAGCATAAGTGGTTTACAGTTTTGCTAACAACACACAAATCTTCCTAGTGCAAACTGGGCAGAAAATTTTGTTTGTTTTGTTGTTTGATTGCAAGCACCCACCTGGAAAACAAGGGAATTCATTTCAAGTCGAAGCATCAGGCCCCCACCTAGAGAACAAGGGAATACAGTTCAAGTTTTGGCAATCAAGCGCCCACATGGAAAACAAGGGAATACAGTTCAAGTTTTGGCAATCAGGCGCCCACCTGGAGAACAAGGGAATACAATTCAAGTTTTGGCAATCAGGCGCCCACCTGGAGAACAAGGGAATACAGTTCAAGTTTTGGCAATCAGGCGCCCACCTGGAGAACAAGGGAATACAGTTCAAGTTTCGGCAATCAGGCGCCCACCTGGAGAACAAGGGAATACAGTTCAAGTTTTGGCAATCAGGCGCCCACCTGGAGAACAAGGGAATACAGTTCAAGTTTCGGCAATCAGGCGCCCACCTTGAGAACAAGGGAATACAGTTCAAGTTTTGGCAATCAGGCGCCCACCTGGAGAACAAGGGAATACAGTTCATGTTTTGGCAGGCGCCCACCTGGAGAACAAGGGAATACAGTTCAAGTTTTGGCAATCAGGCGCCCACCTGGAGAACAAGGGAATACAGTTCAAGTTTTGGCAATCAGGCACCCACCTGGAGAACAAGGGAATACAGTTCAAGTTTCTGTAATCAGGCGCCCACCTGGAGAACAAGGAAGTCATTTCAGAATTCAATTCAAGTTAGAAGTAGCAGAAGCTCGCGGTAAGAATGCGAGTCGACAGTCCGAGATGATCAACAGAAGTTAGTCACAATCCAGAATAAAAAAGAAAGGAAAAAAAGAAAGAAAGAAGTGAATCCAAAATGCAGAAGTAGAGAAAGATGTGAACTGCTCAAGACATGGCTGAAATCACGAGCATTGCATGTTCGGTCTTGATCCGATGAAGAATGAACTGGTACCTGCAGCTAGCTAGCGTCAAGGTTCAAATCTAAAGTCTGCATGAAGAACCATTCAAGACTCAAGATCAAGCTTCAGAAGACTTATAGATAGGAATCTTGTAACTCATAGTTGACAGGCTTAGTTAGTCTTTTTCATTTTTTTGATTTTGATGTAATAACAGGACCGCGGACCGGAACGTCGACAGAACGGCACCTCGGCCGGCTCTCCACCACAATATACTCTATCACCCCCATTCACTTTTGAACTACACGTGGCTTGATTCCTTTATAGCCAAGGATATGTAGGCAGTTCAGATACCAGTGCTCGGTCACATTCTCCTTTCTTTTAGTTTTTGGTCTCTCTAAATAAGGGTCGGGCCAAAAAACCTGTCTAGTCGTTCTTTGTCTGGAAATACGAGGGGCAGCTGTAGACATGTAATTTTTGACCCTCCCCAAGATTTTACATATTTTAGCATTTAAATACTTAGTTTAGGTCTAATATAGTTATTTCAACTAATTTTGACTCTTTTACTTTATTTCGTCACAAAATAAAAATTACAAAAAGATATTTTATTTTATGTACCTTTCATAAAAAAAAAATCCAAATATAGTACCTTATTTTTATCTTTATATCTTGAAAATACAAAAAATAAATATAATAGTTTCATATTTTAATATAGTATAGTTTAATTAATTAGAATTAATTTTGCATTATGTAGTATAGTTATCTTATATTAAAGGAATTTAGCTATGATTTTGAACAATAACTTTGGAGTCTTAGGACCCAATTCGGACTTGGCCCAAACAAGACAGGCCCAACACCCATTAAACCCAATACCCTAAAAAACCTTACTTACTCACCTTTAATACACATTTATAGATAACCCCTAGACCCCTATACCAAAAGGATCCGTCGTTTCTACGATTGAGAGGACCCCTAGCTTCGTCTTCTTCAACACACAAAACCTTCAGGATCCCTTCTTCATCTTCATCATACCCAAACCTAAGAAAAGGAGGAGCAGGCACCAGAAAAACCAACAGCCATAGACGAATTGAATCCTAGCCATCGCCGAAAGCTAGCAAAAGAGCAACAACTGTTTTCTGATTTGGAAAAGAAAAACAAAAAACCTATCTTCTTCTTCTTCATGAAGAACGAAGAGACAAAACCTTAGACACCCCAAGAGAAAAAAAACGAACAGAGCCACACTAAGAAAATGACAGCCATTGCAAGGTTTTTCATCTTTCTACTGTGATCTTTTCCTTGTTTGTTCTCAAAAAATCAAAAAAGTGTTGCTGCTTCTCCAATTTCCGATTCCGGATTTTTGTTCAAGGATGGATTTTGATCAAAAACGTGGGTCTAAACCTGTGTTTAGTTTGAGTTCTCCGGTGCCGGTTTAGTCGAGTTCAGTTCGCGGTTCTTGTTCGTTGTTGAGTTTCGAACTAGTAGAGTCACATCCTTCATTTGAGGTCCCTTCTTCCCTCTGTTTTTCTTTTAGATTTAGCTCATGTTTACTACTTATGTTTGGATTAAAATTCATGCTTTAATTGTTATTCTATGAACGGCTTGCGATTGGTACGTCTCTGATTTGCTTTCCTGCAAAAATCCGAGTAAATGCAATGCCCCAAAGTCCTCATATTCAATCGTCTCTTTGGCTGTTTTACGCTTTGTTCATTGCTACTTTCGTTTTATGTCCTTAATGAAATCTGGTTGTCTAATACCGAAGAAACTTTGATATAACTCTAGCTAGGTGTTAATGGAGGGGTTCAGTTTGATAGTTTGATATCTTGTTGATTTTGAACACTGAAATCTTTTTATCTGTAGTTAATCTGATATCTTCCTTCTAGTCGATGATTTCTGTTTGTTTACTGATTAATTGCAGTATTATTGTTGGATGCTTGCAGTATCACAATTACGAGTACGGTCCCCGTAGCGTAGTTGTGACACCAAAATGTGTTTAAATATGAATATCCGTCGTTATTTTAATTAAATGCATTTCCTTTGAAAGAAATTGAGGCGCGCCATTCTCACAATTGAATCACCTAATTTATGGCCCTCATATTAATTAGCTTAACTAATATAGAAAAACGCCTTGAATCCTCGTAGTTTCTTTAGGCGCGTTAATTAAAGAAAGTGTCATAGCTACGGGTACGATTCGTGTGATGTAGTTGGGATACACAATTTTAAAATCCGGGGATACATTTATGTGATTCGGCCACAATTTAATCTTATTAAAAAAATAAATATGTTGTAGATCGTGGGTACGATTCCCGTGACATAATTTGCAATGTGTAATCAAACAATTAGCTGTATGACAATCAAAATCGGTTTTTAAAAGGGATAAAATGCACATAGGTTTTTAATATGTATTAATCAGATAATTAGGCCAATAATAACAGTTGAGCGACCGTGCTAAAACCACGGAACTCGGGAATGCCTAACACCTTCTCCCGGGTTAACAGAATTCCTTACCCGCATTTCTATATTTTGCGGACTGTAAAACGGAGTCAAACTTCCTCGACTCGGGATTCTAAACGGGTGACTTGGGACACTATAAATTATCCCAAGTGGCGACTCTGAATTTGAATAAATAATCACGTTTCGATTATTGTCACTTTAATTGGAAAAACTCCCCTATACCCTTTACAGGGTAGAAAAAGGAGGTGTGACATTGGGTAATTGAAATTAATTTAGAATCATCATTAGAACTTACCTTGGATGGTGGAGGGACCTTTGAAGAGTTAGGTTCTTGGGAGCTTCCCTTTCTAGAGCAAGTTTTTGTGTTTTGGGATGTGGGGGACGAAGTAGGGCTTTTAGGAAGACCCCCCGTCCCCCCCCCCCCCCCCCCCCCCCCCCCACCCCCCCCCCCCGTCCGTGCTCCCGCACACTTGGAGGCCCAACCGTGCACCTAGACGCATAGCAGAGCAGTAGCACTGCCACAAGTGTGCGGCCACGCACGGGACCATATGGAAGCGCACCTAGGCACGCATACTGCACATTGTCTAGTAAAACGTACATAACCTTTTTTTAAGGAGTCCGTTTTGGCTCCACAATATATCGTTGGAATATTTAAAAGGGGTACAACTTTTATGTTTTACGTTTTCTCAAATTCCAAACATATGTTCACGAAATCCTTCTAGAAGTCAGAACTTCTATAAACTTAGTTGATTTTATCGAATCTTATGCACCTCACTCTCCGTCTTGATTCCAAAACAACTATTTTCACCCATAATTATCCCGATAAGACTTCATATGTCTATGATGTCACATTAATACTCATTTAACATATCCACACCTAGTCCGAAATTACAGAGTGTTACATTATCTCCCCCTTGGGATCATTTGTCCTCGAATGATTGTCCTGACTGTAACTTCGGCTAACTTTGGACCTTAAATGGGTCTGGAGGAAATATGAAATTTCATGATAACTTGCATAGTAAACTGAATGAATACATGATTACCAAACTATTGAGATACTGAACTGAATGAATACATGATTACCGAACTACTGAGATACTGAACTGAATGACTACTGCATTTATTGAATTCTGAGCTGACTGAATATTGAAGGACATGGAGATTATAATATAAGGTCTGAATGAAAAGGTTAGTTACCTTCAACATTTCTCCAAAACACCCGCCAACTATCATAGCATAACACAAGCCTCACAAGGCATCATAATGCGCATAACATGAAGTATATACGTGAATATTGGTCTGCCATGGATATGTGAATACTGAACTAACATGGATATATGAATATTCAATTGGCACGAATATTTGAGAACTGAACTGACATCAATATCTAAGTACTAAGCTGGCATGAATATCTAATTACAAGACCGATATTAGTATCTGAGTATTGAACTGACATGACTATCTGAGTACTGAACTGACATGAGCATCTGAGTACTGGAAACTTGAATGTCATAACATGAGACGTGAAGTACTGGGTGTATTACTGCCAATTCTGGTGGCAACTCTAACACATAAGCCACCTGCCCAATCCTTTGCAAGATTCTATATGGCCCAATATAGTGGGGACTAAGCTTCCCCTTCTTCCCAAATCTCATAACGCCTTTCATAGGCGAAACTTTCAAAAACACCCAATCATCAACTTGGAACTCTATGTCTCTATGCCGCACGTTCGAATAAGACCTTTGGCGACTCTGAGCCGTCTTCAAACGCTCTTGAATCAACTTGACTTTCTCCACAGCCTGATAGACCAAATTTGGTCCCAACAACTCTGCTTCGCCAACCTCAAACCAACTAATTGGCGACCTACACCTTCGCCCATATATAGTCTCGCACGGTGCCATCTTGATACTAGAATGGTAGTTGTTATTATAAGCAAACTCAATGAGTGGTATGCGATCATACCAGTTGGATCATGCTTTCAAAATGAGCGAGACAATCCTGCTATAAAGTCTATATTTACCATCTACACTCATGAATGTGTGTAAACTATGGCAAAACACTGGGCTTTCTAATGCTCGACTTTCCCTTGTTGATAATTCGGACACTTGGCCACAAAGTCTTTGACATTATTTTTCATGTTGTTCCACCAATAAATATCCTTGAGCATGATACATCTTTGGGGAACCTGGGTGGATAGAATACCTGGAATTATGGGTTTCTAACATGATCCTCCTCTCTAGGTCCACCTATGTCTTGATCAGACAGTCCGTCTTGGTGCCTCAAAGTACCATCATCTCCCACTGGTTCAAAAGCCATCATCTTATGCTTGTGAATCCCATCTTTAATCCGCAAAAAGTAGGGATCATCAAACTGTTCCTCCTTCACTTCGGCTACTAAGGAGGAACAAGTCCTGTTCTGGACAACAACTCCACCATCGAAGTACGAAAGTCGAGCATTCACCATAGTTCTCTTGTCTACCTCAATCATGAGCTATACTTCACATACTTGATTATCTTTTCAAGGTACTTTCTAAAAATACTTATAGTATTATTGTGAGCTAAGTCTTTGACCAGTACTCTGAAGATTAGAGTCTCGTGCAATGGCAGTACCCTCAAGATACATAACTGGGCATCAGTTTATGGTTTTTATATACCATGCTAACTATGTGGGTCTCAAATCTCCAACTGTACTTACCGACGATTTTCATATCACTCCCTTAGACCCAAGGTTAAGGTCTTGTACTTGCGGTTTCTTCTCTTTTGTTGGGATCCGAACAACTTTCCTTATCTTCTATAATTCTTCACACTGTCAGTCTTGGGGAACCTATTTTTGATAACTCTTAAAGGGTATTCTTCTGTAGCTTGCTCTCTTACTACTGAGCTAATATTTTCCACTGTCACTGAACTTTCGGTTTAACTTAAACTCTATGTGTTCTAACACGCGTTCGGTGTTTTAAACTGTTACCAACTCACTGTTAACCTGTCTAAGTAAATCAAATCGTACCTCTACTAGCTCTGCTGAAATTGCTAAATCACTGTATCTACTCAAAACTTACTTACTATTCTTTTACTAACCACCTGCTAGCGTCATGTTTTCTAGTTCTACTTTTAATAACTAAAGTGAAGCATAAGGTTATTCCTAACTTGCCTTACCATCCAACCATATTCTACGGTTGCATACTATCTTTTTTTTTAACTGTGTACATGGATCACACTTAGGAAAATTCATCTGTCTTAAAAGAAATTGGAATATCTAACCCCAAGCTTTCATACACTTCAAAATCATATCACACTATAAACATTTGGGATAAAAACTTAGTCACACAACCTAAAGGGGAACTACCATATCTTTTTCTCACAATAATAGCTGCTTATCATAGTAATTCACTAGCGTAGTACTTTCTAATTCTGATTTGAATAATTTTGAGCAACTTAAAATCATTCCTTGAATTCAATATTGGCTTCTCTTGGTTCTCATTTTGTACATCATGTCTTTTAGTTATATGCATGAGTTGTACGAAAACACATCTTTGGTAATAACAAACTTTTCTGACTCCTAAGTTTTGCCCTTAGGCTCTTTTCTATTCAAAATTATAGTGATCAATTCTCTGCCCGTTGTGGTTAAATAACCTATTACACTGTAGGGTTTGGCATCTGAACTATCATCATCCCAACTATGGCTCCATTTCAAAGAATTAAAATAAACTTGATCTGTGAGGTAAAATACCTACGGATACACTACCATACACAAACTTATCTTTCAAAGTATACCATCATATGATAAATCACTTCTTGCACCATCCGGTGAGTCTTGGGTCTTAATACAGACCTAAAATATGCAAAGATTTCTCTATAATCACTGTTACTAATATTTTCTTTTAGCACCCATGGGCAGCACTGTATACTCACAAGTCACTGGAATTTGGATACACTGAAAATTGGAGATCTGGTAACTAAATCACCGAATACTGGCGTACTGAATAGCTATAAACCTACTAACTGAAAGACGGTATATCTGAGGTAGACTGATAACCATAGAACATGATAACTGCTTTTGTACTTTTTAATAAGGTTATGCTCTAATCTGTACTGCTATCCATTGCATCCCACTTTCAACATCCTTTCAGGTCTAATTTGTTACCAACATGTACTTCATAAATATGCCCCAATGGGCATTCATCCTCTCTAGGACCTTGTGTGTTTCCTATATGTCGCTTGGGCATTCGATACGTCTAGAATTCGATAGGAAGAGAAGGTTTCCTATTACTCTAAGCTTCATGGCACGATCTAGAGAAGAAATAAATAAGACAATCATGAATGTCTTGGTAGTTAACCGTTTATATGAGTGGCCGACACACACATATAAAGGAAACTCCACTGGACATGGATTCGTAGACTCCCTAGGACTCATGAACCTAGTGCTCTGATATCAAGCTTTGTCACGCCCCGAACCTGGGCCTGGACGTAACACGACACCCGATGCCTGACTATTGTGACCGAGCGAACCAACTGGCTGGCTGAATCAATATGTGATATCATAGCATATTGAATGCGGAAGATGAACTAACAAATTCTAATATACTAAAAGTCTAAATGATATAAATTAATGTGCGGGAATACTAACATAAGTCTGAAGTATATATGTAGCCAGTATTGCTTAACATGAAAAGCCTGTGACTCTGTCTAACTATTACTCTAGTCTATGAAGCCTTTAATGAACTATTGAACACACTGGTTGTCTATAAATACTGAAAGATTGTAAAGTAATGATAATGCCCCGAAAGAATTGGGGCTCACCAAATAGCTGATACAAGAATCCTAGCATACTGAATCGTCGAAAGAGACGTCAGTGCATTTGAATTGCACTGGTATATAAAGCAACTGAAAGAAAGAATTATAAATGTTGAAAGTTGAAACTGATACTGAGTTGATAACTAAGAATTGATAATTGATAACTGAAATGATAATTGTTGAAATTGAAACTGAAATGATAACTGATAACTGATAACTGAATGATAACTGATAACTGAAATGATAACTAATCACTGAATTGAACAAAGAAAGTAAGGATATGAATACTCCCTCTTCTAAATGATGAAAAACTTGTTTATCTGAATAAACTACGGCCTCTGGTCCAAGTATACGTATACATAACTACAGCCTCAGGCCATAAATGCATAAAGCATCAACTACGGCCTCAGGCCCAAACATACATAAAGCATAAACTACAGCCTCAGGCCCAAATATGCTTAAAGCATATAAACTACGGCCTCATGCCCAAATACATGTATTAAACATTCAAGAATTTAAATTCAGGAACTGAGAATCATGCTGCAATATGTGATGCTAAAATATTGAATCATATTGAGTTACATGATACTGGAATACTGAATAGGACTAGACCGAGACATATATTTTTAAACTGATTATGAAAACTGATACTTCAATTATTTATGATATAGTAATATAGACTGAGACTCATGGGTATCAAACCTAAGTCTATGTTGATTACGCACTGAGCTCACAACATTCATAATGAAAGTCATGAACGAGTTATGAATCTAGATAATAGATGTTCTGCAATTATTCAAGGAACTAGGCTTAACTATATTTCTGAGGCAATTAGTAACGTCGTAAAAGAAATATAGTGTAGGGAGAATCATTAACATTCCCAAACATAGAGAGTTAGCCTCACATACCTTTACTTCCTGCTCTAGAGCGTAATACAACATTCGCCAACCCTTTCAACTTTAATCTATATCAATACAAGTCAAAGGGATTCCATATTAGCAATAATACTCAAGTTTTGGTCATTTAGGCATTTTAGTAAACACCTTATGGGCGTAAAGCCTCATAGCCCTCATTAATGGTGTTTCTACACCCAACAACTCATTCTCTTGCTCCTAGATAAATTCTAAAATCTCATATTTCTTATGATCAATACCATTCTACTTCACCCATAAGATAAATAACACCCTTAACCAATAATAAACAACCCAAACCTATAATCGTTCATGCTATTGTATTAAATCCATCAACTCATATCTCATAAACTTAGAGTCTATAATCATTAATCTAATGCTATAATCAATTAGAGGATGAAGATATTACCTTTTGACGTTCAATCCACTTGAATTCGAATTCTAGGGTTCCTTTTCTCAACCATGATGTCCAAATCGAATATCTAATGATTTAGAGGGTCTACCCATGTTACTAAAGTGTTGGAGAATTGAAATTAACTTAAAATCATCATTAGAACTTACCTTGGATGGTGGTGGGACCTAAGAAGAGTTAGATTCTTGAGAGCTTCCCTTTCTAGAGCAAGTTTTTGTGTTTTGGGATGGAAGGGACGAAGTAGGGATATTAAAATGACTCCCCCGGGTGCGCTCCCATACACCTAAAGGCCCAACCACGCACCTTGACGCGCAGCAGGGCAGTAGCACTGCCACAAGTGCGCGGCCGTGCACAGGACCATCTTGGCGCGCACCTGGGCGCGCATACTGCGCATTGTCCATTAAAACGCACATAACCTTTTTTTAAGAAGTCTGTTTTGCTCCAGATTATATCGTTGGAAAGCTATTTAAAAGATATATAACTTTCATGTTTTACGTTTTCTCAAATTCTGAACATATGTTCACGAAATTCTTCTAGAAGTCAGAACTTCTATTAACTTAGTCGATTTTATCGAATCTTATGCACCTCACTCTCCGTCTTGATTCCAAAATAACTATTTTCACCCATAATCATCCTGATAGGACTTCATATGTCTAAGATGTCACATTTATACTCATTTAACATATTCACACCTAGTTTGAATTTACGAAGTGTTGCGCATCTATTGCAACATTCTCCACTCCTTTTTTGAGTTGTATCTCATAGCTCGGTCCAAGAAGCTTTGTGACTCCTTTATGTTGTAGTGAAATGGTGATCCGTTTCTCCTTAAGAAATTTTAGACTGAAATGGTCTGTCTTGATAATAAAATGGTGTGGTTGTAAGTAGTGTCTACATTTATACACAACAATGAGCAATGCAATCAGCTCTTTTTCATATGTAGATAGACCCAAATGCCTATTAATTAAGGCTTGACTCAAATAGGCAATAGGTCTTTCATCCTTTGTCAAGACTGGCCCAACTCTCGAGACTGGCCCAACTCCTCTCCCACTAGCATCCACTTTCACTGTAAATGGCTTAGAAAAATTTGGTAAAGCCAAAATTGGAGCCTTTACCATGGACAATTTTAAGTCCTCAAAGACCCTGGTAGCTTCTTCATTCCACCCAAAATTCACCCTTTTAAGTAGATTTGTCAATGGTTTGCTAATTAAAGCAAAAATTTAATGAACATGCGGTAGCAACCTATCAAGCCCATAAAACCACGGAGTTCCATGATGTTTTTAGGTTGTGCCCACTGTAGCATAGCTTCTATTTTGTCTTTATCCATGCTAACTCCCTCACCACTAATTATGTGACCCAAATAACTCACCTTAGTCTGAGCAAAATTGCATTTTGATTCTTTGGCAAGAGCTGGTTGACTCTTATTGATTCTTTGGCAAGAGCTAGTTGACTTTAAGAGATCAAACACAATTTCCGAGTGCACAACATGCTCTTCGATATTGGTGTTGTAGAATACAAGCATAAATTTTCTAAGATAAGGACCAAAGATTTTGTGCGTGAGTGCTTGAAAAGTAACCGGTGCGTTTGTGAGTCCAAAGGGCATTACCCTGAATTCACAAAGTCCACGGTGGGTCCTAAAAGCAGTTTTTGGAACATCAGCCTTTTTCATACAAATCTGGTAGTAACTAGATCGTAATCAAGTTTAGAAAAATCTTGAGCCCCATGAAGCTCATCCAACAAATCATCCATGACTGGTATATGATACTTGTTTTTAATAGTAATCTCATTCAATTTACGATAGTCTACACAAAGTCTCCAACTAGAGTCTGTTTTCTTAACCAAGAGCACTGGAGAAGAAAATGGAGAAATACTAGCGGTGACTAATTGAGCTTTCAACATGTCATCCATAATCTCCTCAATTGCAATTTTTTGTTCAAAAGAATAACGATATGGCCTAAGATTAACTGGATTGGAGCCTGGAATCAACTCAATAGAGTGGTCACAATCACGAGCAGGTGGTAATTAAGTGGGTTCTAAAAAAATATGAGTACCTTTCCAATAAGAATTTAACTTTTTCTAGAATTGGTTCATCAACAAGCTTGGATCAAAATCATCATAAGCTGAGCTGCATAATTACACGACCCTTTGTTGAGTAATTTTTTTGACCTCCTTAGAATCCAATGTTTCCAAAGTTTCTGGATTAGTGTCACTAAGTAAGTGAATCACTTGTGAGTCTCGAACAAAAGAAATTGCCAATGGTAATTGCCAATGGTCTAGTATTTAACACCACTGGAGCTACTGAATCAATCCAATCCATACCTAAAACAATATCACAACCACCAATTTCCAATAATCTCAAGTTAAAGTGAACTCCCACTCATACATTTTCCAACTAAAAGCCCTACTGATGTGTGTGCTCATCACGAATTGCTCATGTAGCTTGGCACATTGGTAAACTCCAAAAGTGATTGAGGATTAGCCCGTTGCACTAAGGGAAGAATATCATGCTTAAGTGCACCAATAAAATAAGTGACAAAATAGGGTTCCTTAAGGCAGGGATTAACAAGGGATACCAACCAATGAAGCTCCTCGAATTTGCAAATATGTTCATCAAATTTCGGAAAAAATAGCTTGGCTTTGGGTATTTTAGAAGCATTGTCATATTGTGGTGGCCCAAGTTGAGGTTGTGATCCATCGGACCAGTCCAAGGGTAGAGGATTAAAAGACACAAATGGAATAGTATGTTGAATAGTGGGGGGTATGGAAATAAGTAGTGGGCTGCATATTTGTGTGTGAGTGAGAAGCGTTAGGGGTGGCAGAAATAGGTATGGTACCAGGTGGTGTGTAAGCTGAAGCTAACGGTTTTAGATGTGTTGGAACCAAGGGTTTAGTGTGAATAGTGTGAGAAAAAGTGGTTATAGGGGCATTACCATGAAGCTCAAGAGGAGACATTAACAGCTCCCTCATCGCCGCAGCTCCCTGATAAGTGTAAACATGAGTATTAGCTCGAAGAACACCAGCTGAAAATGGAGAGTCGTAGCTCGACCCAGAACCGGTTCGGTATGAAGAACTAGGAGCTCGAGATTTTGGGGGTTGTTCGACTTGCTTCCCTAAAGTCATCTTCCCGACCATCTCTTCCACCCTCTTAGATGAAGCAGCAAACTCCAGTAATTTGGACTCAAAAGAGGTCTGCCTGTCATCCATTTTTGCCAGCTTGGTGTTGGTTTCAGCTGCAAAACTTAAAAACTTGGTCTCCAATGATTTTAACCCTTCTTCAACAGAAGGACTTCGTTTAGGATCTCCCATCTTTCACTGCCAGGACCGATGCTCTGATACCAAATGTAACACTTTTGGATTTTTTAATTAATAATTAATTGAAAGCAATAAAATAATAAAGAGAAAATAGAGAACAATTTTAGGATTCATTCATGGCTAAGCTTAGTACATAATATTCTCAAAGTTATAACCCTTCCTAAAATGGTAAAGTGGGGCCCGATCTACAATGCGTGACGCCTAGCTAATTTCTAGAAGATCTAATGGCCACAACTGGCACTTTAGGGTAAAATAGGAAAACATATTAATAGACTAAGTAATGGAATAAACTGACTATTGGACTTTTAACAGAAGTGTGCCTTAGAAAGGACCCATTGTTTCAGCCCAACGCAACAGCTAAGAGACCCAATAAGTTTCTTCTTCAACTCTAATTTGATAAAAAGTAATCTCTAGATCAAGAACACATTTAATCCCCTTTTGCTACAGTTATCTATAGCTTTAGTAACTACGGTCGATTATGATTTAGTCTCATGGATTTATATTCATGGGAAGTAGCAGGTAAAGTTGTTATTTAGGGATTAGCCAGTACTTATTTTGTCTTAAAAATTTAAATTAAGAATCTTAATTTCAGGACATATTGACTAATTCCTAAATAGCAATCCTGTAAAGTGGCTACATGGTGTCATTTCTACTTTATATTCGGCACTAATTGGTACTGTCAAACTTCATTATAACAATTGAGTTTATTCCGATATTTTTTGGATGTTATAGTGAAGTGTTGTTATAAAGTACATATATTTTAACATAACATAAAAGAACAATTCCAAGAAAACTTGACTTTTATAGTGAATGGTTGTTATATAAAAATATTGCTATATAGAGGCTCGACTGTATTACTAGCTATTAAATACAATGCATGTAAGTAGCTAGTGTTATCTAGTAAATTTGGGATAATGCATAAAATCCTCCCTGATCTATGACTAGGGCTGCTTATCGGGCGGATTGGGCGGTTATTTACTCTTAACGGTTTGGCTTACCGGCTATCGGCTTTTAGATGTATTAATCCGCTAGCCACCCGATAAGATATCAGGCAGATTGGTGTCGGTTTAGCTCTTATCGGGCGGTTATCGGGCGGTTATCGTCCTGATTCAATCTATATTACACATGATGCAATTTACCAAATTTAGCGAGGGTCCAAAATTTGCTTTGCCGTGCTTCAAATGTATGCTGATGTATGGTTAACCACCAACTCTCTCTAGGACTAGTAAATGAGGACATATTCAATAAATCGAATGTCTTTAATTTATTTCTGTAAGGAGATCAAGAAAAGTTAGATGTGCAGAATGAGAGCAAGGTTTTAGTTATTTGCTTCTACTTAATCCTTCACTTATTTGTATATGGATTTTAGATTATGATTCAACGGGTGCAAGAATGGATAAACATCGGCTGTTAATTTTTTTTTTCTATTTCATTTGTAAATGGGATAAAGATTTTAATTCAGTAGGTACGTACCATTGTGTGTGTATATATATATATATATATATATATATATATATATATATATATTAGATGTTGAACTTTTTTGATGAAAAATTCTGACCCCTTGCTTGATGCAACTATAGTTATCTTGTACAAGTAAAGGATGGAAAAGAAAAGTATACAATGTGTTCTTATTTCTTGAAGACAAACTTCAAGAGGTTGCTCTCAGCATAAATACACGCCAAAAGATTACAGTGGCCCATATATATATGCTATCAACTTTAGGACAATAGAACTAGGTCATCCATAAAACCCTAAAAGATAGGTTTCTCCAAGAGAAAATGGGGTTATAAATGAAATCTTGAGTAGGATAACTTTGCATTTTGACTGTAATTACCTTGAGTAACTTGTTTCAACCCTCTGGAGAGAGAAACTAAGGCCTTCTAACATGATAATAAGCAGGTTAACCATANTAACATGATAATAAGCAGGTTAACCATACATTTTAACTTCCAGTACCCGAGACAGAGTACTGGAAGTGGAAGAAGGGCTTTTGATTATTTAATACATATATATGGATAAAAATAATTTATTTATATATATATATATATATATATATATATATATATATATATATATATATATATTCTTAACAGGTTAACGGATTATCCGTTAAGTCTCTAGGACTAGTAACTAAGGACATATTCAATAAATTGAACGTCTTTAATTTATTTCTGTAAGGAGATCAAGAAAAGTTAGATGTGTAGAAAGAGAGCAAGGTTTTAGTTGTTTTCTTCTAGTTAATCCTTCACTTATTTCTATTTCCTTTGTAAATGGGTTAAAGATTTTAATTCAGTAGGTACGTATCATTGTATATATATAATTTTTCTTTTATTTTATCACCCCTCTAGTATATTTATTTTTAAGGAGTGTTTAACTTGCAATCAGTATAGGCCTAGCATAAAGATGAAAGTTATAAGCATGGGAGAGTTAGAGGGGACGGAAGGGGCTCATCCGAATCCCCTTCCCCATAAAATTAATATGTACATACAACGTCAATAAATATATATATATATATATATATATAAATATATATATATATATATATATATTGTGACGACCCAAATGGGTCATCACTTGTTTTCTTATCCATTCCGTACTTCTGAAGCCTTGAAAACCTCATCTAGGGTCGCCTCGATTTGCGTGCGCAGTCCGGACGCGTAGCCGGAAAACTTAAATATGAATTATGTGAGAAAAACGCTAAATTATGGTATTAAATTGACTAAGTTTGACTTCGGTCAACATTTTGGGTAAACGGACCCGGACCCGTGATTTGACGGTCACGGAGGGTCCGTAGAAAAATATGGGACTTGCGCGTATGCCCGAAATCGAATTCCGAGGTCCCAAGCCCGAGTAATGAATTTTTGAGTAAAATTGTTTTTCTGAAATTTATGAAGAAAATTGAAATGAAAATTGGTTAGAACATGTTGGTATCGGGCCCGTATTTTGGTTCCGGCGCCCGGTACAGGTCTTATGTATGAATTAAGCACTTTCTGTAAAGTTTGGTTGAAAGCGGACGTCGTTCGACGTGTTTCGGGATTTGGAAGAAAACATGAGCTTTGAGGCTTGATTTGATGTATATGATGTTATTTTGGCAATTTGATCGCACGGATAAGTCCGTAGGATGTTTTTGAGGTGGTGTGTATGTTTGGTTTGGAGCCCCGAGGGCTCGGGTGAGTTTCGAGTAGGTCCCGGGATACCTTACGCTTAAAATACCAGATGTTGCAGGTTCAGGAAAATATTGCAGACTCTGAACCCTCCAGCGCGGCCGCGGTCGCCTTTGCACGGTCCGCGGTTGGTGCTGTGCGGCCGCGGTCGCTTTTGCGCGGTCCGCGGTGGGTGCTGCGCAGCCGCGGTCGTCTTCGCGCGGCCCGCGCAATGAACTTAAAAGATTAGCAGGTCATCAAGTAGGTCAACGCGGCCGCGGTCCCTTTTTGCGCAGTTCGCGCAGGGGACTTCCGAGGGGTATAGATAAACGGGAATTTCAAACATTTGTCACTTTTCAAAAACCCAAAACATAAGAGGCGATTTTCCCAATGATTCTTCTTCTTCAAAATGATTGGTAAGTGACTTCTAGCTCAATTTCTTCACTCCTTAACATCTTTTAACAAAATTTCAACTTCAAATCAAAGATTTTAATGGGGAAATTTGGGTATGTTGGGTAGAACCTAGGTTTTGCTAAAATTGGAGATTTGGACCTTAATTTGAGGTCCGATTTCAAAATAAATTACATATTTGGGTTCGTGGGGGAATGGGTAACCGGGTTTTGGTTCGAACCTCGGGTTTTGACCACGTTGGCCTGAGGGGCGTTTTGGTTATTTTTTCCCAAATTTCGCGTCTTAACTTTAAATTACATAGTGGAATCAGCTGCTTGAGATGTTATTTACGAGATGTAATTGAAATGAATAGATTTGGGCATTTGGAGTCGGATACTCGTGGCAAAGGTGTGGTTTCGAGTTGATTTTGGAGCCGGCTTGAGGTAAGTGGCTTGTCTAACCTTGTGTGAGGGACCTTTCCCCTTAGGATATGATATTTGATAATTGGAAGCCTTGTACGTGAGGCGACGAGCGCGTACTTGAGCTAATTGTTGAAAACCCGATTTTTACTTAAAGATATTGAGACTGAGTTTCTTTCATATCTGCCTTATTCTACTCGCAATTATAACCTGTGTTAGATTGGAAAAGCATGATTAGTCGATTTAAATTGCCTATTTACTTAAGTTGCCTTGACTGTACTACGTGAAGCATGTTAGGCTAGTACTACCTGTTGCTTGTATCTTTGTACTTCATTTTTGAATATCTTCTGGCTGTGGTTGCGCATTTACATTGGGACTACGGATGTGGGATTCTGGAGCTCCCCCCCCCCCTTGTTTGTTTACTTTGGGACTACGGGTTAGATTCCGGTAGATCCCCCTGCACTTTTACTTTGGGACTACGGGTTAGATTCCCGGTAGATTCCCCGCAGATTGATAGTTGGACTACGGGACGGTATCCCGGGAGATCCTTCGGATATACTCATATTATGGACTACGGGACGGTATCCCGGAAGCTCCTCGGACAATTGATGAAATGGACTACAGGACGGTATCCCAGGAGATCCTCGTTGTTGGTACTGATATTGAGCTGTTTTTACTCTGTGTCACCTTATTCCTTGCGTGTTATTGTTGCTTCGTATAACTTGCCTTACTTCATAGTGTTATCCATTATTTCTGTTTACTTCATACTGTTGCAAGGCTTATTATTATATTTTATCTCAGTAGGGCCCTGACCTTCCTCGTCACTACCCGACCGAGGTTAGGCTTGGCACTTACTGAGTACCGCTGTGGTGTACTCATGCCCCTTCTGCGTATGTTTTTCATGTGCAGATCCAGGCACTTCATCCCAGGCGTATCACTCTCGAGGCGGAGAGATCTAGCTGAGACTTCGAGGTACTTCTGCCGCGTCCGTAGACCAGGAGTCTCTATCTTATTCCAGCTTTAGTAGATAGTCTTTCCTTTCTTTCAGTTGTTTAGACATTCTGGAGTTAGAGTAGTGTATTACCCTTCTATTAGCCTGTGTTTCCCGTGAGTTTCCGGGTTTTGGGATGATATTGTAGACTTCCGCATTTTTGAGTTGTATATGCCAAGCGGCATTTTATATACAGTTTTCCTTCTACCTTGTTTAGTTTAATTAATT
The DNA here is from genome assembly GCF_001879085.1 of Nicotiana attenuata. Lineage (NCBI taxonomy): Eukaryota > Viridiplantae > Streptophyta > Magnoliopsida > Solanales > Solanaceae > Nicotiana > Nicotiana attenuata. The sequence goes on from NW_017670437.1 coordinate 190,276, forward strand.
GTTTCCGCAAGTTATGTTATTTCCGCATTGTTAGGCTTACCTAGTTGTAGGGACTAGGTGCCATCACGACATGTTCATGGAAGGACGAACTGGGGTCGTGACAAGCTGGTATCAGAGCTCTAGGTTCATAGGAGTCACGGAACACAGGCCGGTTTATTAGAGTCTCGCTGATCGGTACGGAGACGTCTGTACTTATCTACGAGGGGCTATGTAACTGTTAGGAAAATTTTCACTTCATTTGATTTCCTCGTCGTGCGATATCTTGACATCACAATTCTAAACTTCTGTCTTCTATTCTCTCACAGATGGTGAGGACACGCGCTACTCGGGATGATCAGGCACCCGCGCCCCCTACTGCAGCCGTCAGAGGCCGGGGCCGGGGTAGAGGTCGAGGACGCGCACGTGGTACAGCCAGAGCACCTGCGCGAGCTACCTCCGAGGCACCACCAGCAGATCCATCCGGAGCCCAAGCACCTGGCACACCTACTACTGCCACTACTACTCCAGCCCTTCAGGAGACTTTGGCTCAGTTCATGAGTATGTACACCACCTTGGCTCAGGCAGGGTTGCTTCCCCTTGCTGCAGCCACATACCAGGCCAGGGGAGGAGCACAGACTCTCGCCGTCCGCACTCCTGAGCAGCGAGTGCATGTTGAGCAGGCTCCCGAGATTGTTCCTGCACCGCGTGCAGTGCTAGTTCAGCCCGAGGACGGGTCAGCTGCTTCAGAGGAGACTTGAGAGGTTCAAGAAGTGTGATCCCCAGTATTCAGTGGGTTAGCATCAGACGATGCCTTGGGATTTCTAGAGGAGTGTCACTGTATTCTTCGCACTATGGGCATAGTAGAGTCTAGCGGGGTTTCCTTCACCGCCTTCCAGCTTCGGGGAGTCGCCTATGATTGGTGGCGCACTTATGAGATAGACAGTCCAGCCGAGGCTGCCTTACTGACTTGGACCCAGTTCTCAGATATGTTCATGAGAGAGTATGTCCCCCAGAGTCTCAGGGATGCATGGCGCGCACAGTTTGAGCATTTACGCTAGGGTGCTATGACCGTTTCGGAATATGCTATCCGCTATACCAGGTTGGCCAGGCATGCACCGGCCTTGGTTGCTACAGTTCGTGAGAGGGTTTGCACGTTCATCGAGGGTCTTATTCCACCCATCAGATCTAGCATGGCCTGAGAGTTGGAGATGGACATTCCTTATCAGCAGGTAGTGAGCATTGCTAGGAGGATTGAGGGTAAGCTCGCCAGGGAGCGAGGGGAGAGGGAGGCTAAGAGGTCTTGACAGTCAGGTCACTACTCTGGTGCCCGTACCACAGCGGGAGGTCGTTATGGCAGAGGTTATACGGGTCGCCCCGTTCATTCAGCTCTTCCAGCAGCCAACAGTGCTCCAGCTCCGCCTACACCTGAGGAGCCTTACTATGCACCTCCAGTTTCTAGCGCGCCTCCTACGCAGGGTGCTTCCAGAGGTCAGTCCAGCAGACCTGGCTCTAGTCAGTCACAGCCACCGCGTCCTCCCAGAGCTTGTTTCGAGTGTGGTGATACACGCCACATGGTTAGGGACCAGTACCCACGACTTGGTAGGGTTCGATCTTCTACAGACTGCTCA
>NW_017670437.1:194502-202330 GCF_001879085.1 Nicotiana attenuata
CGTAGGATGTTTTTGAGGTGGTGTGTATGTTTGGTTTGGAGCCCCGAGGGCTCGGGTGAGTTTCGAGTAGGTCCCGGGATACCTTACGCTTAAAATACCAGATGTTGCAGGTTCAGGAAAATATTGCAGACTCTGAACCCTCCAGCGCGGCCGCGGTCGCCTTTGCGCGGTCCGCGGTTGGTGCTGTGCGGCCGCGGTCGCTTTTGCGCGGTCCGCGGTGGGTGCTGCGCAGCCGCGGTCGTCTTCGCGCGGCCCGCGCAATGAACTTAAAAGATTAGCAGGTCATCAAGTAGGTCAACGCGGCCGCGGTCCCTTTTTGCGCAGTTCGCGCAGGGGACTTCCGAGGGGTATAGATAAACGGGAATTTCAAACATTTGTCACTTTTCAAAAACCCAAAACATAAGAGGCGATTTTCCCAACGATTCTTCTTCTTCAAAATGATTGGTAAGTGACTTCTAATTCAATTTCTTCACTCCTTAACATTTTTTAACAAAATTTCAACTTCAAATCAAAGATTTTAATGGGGAAATTTGGGTATGTTGGGTAGAACCTAGGTTTTGCTAAAATTGGAGATTTGGACCTCAATTTGAGGTCCGATTTCAAAACAAATTACATATTTGGGTTCGTGGGGGAATGGGTAACCGGGTTTTGGTTCAAACCTCGGGTTTTGACCACGTTGGCCTGAGGGGCGTTTTGGTTATTTTTCCTAAATTCGCGTCTTAACTTTAAATTACATAGTGGAATCAGCTGCTTGAGATGTTATTTACGAGATGTAATTGAAATGAATAGATTTGGGCATTTGGAGTCGGATACTCGTGGCAAAGGTGTGGTTTCGAGTTGATTTTAGAGCCGGCTTGAGGTAAGTGGCTTGTCTAACCTTGTGTGAGGGACCTTTCCCCTTAGGATATGATATTTGATAATTGGAAGCCTTGTACGTGAGGTGACGAGCACGTACTTGAGCTAATTGTTGAAAACCCGATTTTTACTTAAAGATATTGAGACTGAGTAGCTGTCGTATTTGCCTTATTCTACTCGCAATTATAACCTGTGTTAGATTAGAAAAGCGTGATTAGTTGATTTAAATTGCCTATTTACTTAAGTTGCCTTGACTGTACTACGTGAAGCATGTTAGGCTAGTACTACCTGTTGCTTGTATCTTTGTACTTCATTTCTGAATATCTTCTGGCTGTGGTTGCGCATTTTCATTGGGACTACGGATGTGGGATTCCGGTAGCTTCCCCCTTGTTTGTTTACTTTGGGTCTACGGGTTAGATTCCCGGTAGATCCCCCTGCACTTTTACTTTGGGACTACGGGTTAGATTCCCGGTAGATCCCCCTGCACTTTTACTTTGGGACTACGGGTTAGATTCCCCGCACATTGATAGTTGGACTACGGGACGGTATCCCGGGAGATCCTTCGGATATACTCATATGATAGACTACGGGACGGTATCCCGGAAGCTCCTCGGACAGTTGATGAAATGGACTACAGGACGGTATCCTGGGAGATCCTCGTTGTTGGTACTGATATTGAGCTGTTTTTACTCTGTGTTACCTTATTCCTTGCGTGTTATTGTTGCTTCGTATAACTTGACTTACTTCATAGTGTTATTCATTATTTCTGTTTACTTCATACTGTTGCAAGGCTTATTATTATATTTTATCTCAGTAGGGCCCTGACCTTCCTCGTCACTACCCGACCGAGGTTAGGCTTGGCACTTACTGAGTACCGCTGTGGTGTACTCATGCCCCTTCTGCGCATGTTTTTCATGTGCAGATCCAGGTACTTCATCCCAGGCGTATCACTCTCTAGGCGGAGAGATCTAGCTGAGACTTCGAGGTACTTCTGTCGCGTCCGCAGACCAGGAGTCTCTATCTTATCCAGCTTTAGTCGGTAGTCTTTCCTTTCTTTCAGTTGTTTAGACATTCTGGAGTTAGAGCAGTGTATTACCCTTCTATTGGCCTGTGTTTCCCGTGAGTTGCCGGGTTTTGGGATGATATTGTAGACTTCCGCGTTTTTGAGTTGTATATGCCAAGCGGCATTTTATATACAGTTTTCCTTCTACCTTGTTTAGTTTAATTAATTGTTTCCGCAAGTTATGTTATTTCCGCATTGTTAGGCTTACCTAGTCGTAGGGACTAGGTGCCATCACGACATGTTCACGGAAGGGCGAACTGGGGTCGTGACATATATATATATATATATATATATATATATATATTAGATATTGAAGTTTTTTGATGAAAAATCCTGACCCCTTGTGTAACACCCCATACATTCGGCTTAGGTATGAATGAGTTAAAGGAGTAGTAAAGTTATATTTTGGACATGTGAAGTCCCATCGGGATGATTATGGGTGAGAATAGTTGTTTCAAAATCAAGATGGAAAGTGAGGTGCATAAGATTTGACAAAATTGACTAAGTTTGCAGAAGGTCTATCTTCCAGCAGGGTTTAGTGATATGTGTAAGGAATTTGGGAAAACTCAAAGCATGAAAGTTGTAGGCCTTTGAAATAACTTTTCAACGATATATTGTGGAGCCCAAACGGCAATCTGTGCAAAAAGTTATGCCCGTTTTACAGAATGGTGTGTAACCACCGTGTTCCTGCCGCGTTTTTATCGCGACCGCGGTGGTGAGGCAGTGTCCCAGTGATTTACTGCAGTTGGGACCGCGATCAGGCCTATTGGGACGCGGTGGCCAACTTGGGAAGTCATTTTTTTAGCCCTATTTCGTCCCCCACAGCCCCAAAACATAAAAACTTATTCTAGAAAGTAAAGCTCTCAAAAACCTAACTCCTTAAGGGTCCCTCCACCACCCAAGGTAAGTTCTAATGGTGATTCTTAGTTTATTTCAATTCCCCAACACCTTATTAACATGGGTAAACCCTCCATATCATTAGATATTCGATCGAGACACCATTGTTGAGAGAAAAAACCCTAGAACTCGAATTCAAGAAGATTGAACGTCGAAAAGGTAATATCTTCACCCTCTAATTGATTCTATCGTTGGCTTAATGATTATAGACTCTAGTTCATGGGATATGAGTTGATGGGTTTGATAGAAAAGCATGAACGGTGATAGGTTTGGGTTGTTGATTGGTTATTATTGGTTATGGGTGTTGATTACCTTATGGGTGATAAAGAATAATGTTGAATTATAATCATTTGAGACTTTAGAATTCATCTAGGAGCAAGAGAATGGGTTATTGGGTGTAGAGACACCATTAATAAGGGCTATGAAGCTTTATGCCACCATGTGTTTGATAAAATGCCTAAGTGACCAAAACATGACTATTGTTGCTAATTTGGAATCCCTTTGACTTGTATTGATATAGATTAAAGTTGAAAGGGTTGGCGAATGTTGTATTATTCTCAAGAGCAGGAAGTTAAGGTATGTGAGGCTAACTCTCTATGTTTGGGAATGTTAATGATTCTCCCTGCACTACGTTTCTTTTCTGACGTTACTAATTGCCTCAGAAATATAGTTTAGCCTAGTTCCTTGAATAGTTGTAGAACTTCTATTCTCTAGCTTCATAACTCGTTCACCACTTTCATTCTGAACGTTGTGAGCTCAGTGCGTATTCAATATAGACTTTGGTTTGATGCCCCAGAGTCTTAGTATAGATTACTCAGTATGCCATAAACAATTGAAGTTTCAGTGTTCATAATCAGTTCAAGAATACATGTCTCAGTCTAGTCATATTCAGTATTCCAGTATTATGTAACTCAGTGTGATTCAGTATTCCAGTATTATGTAACTCAGTGTGATCCAGTATTCCAGTATCATGTAACTCAGTGTAATTCAGTATTTCACTATCATGTATTGTGTAGTATGATTCTCAGTTCCTGAATGTTGAACACCTGTATTTGGGCTTGAGGCTGTAGTTTATGCTTTATGCATGTTTGGGCCTAAGGCCGTAGTTTATGCTTTATGCATGTTTGGGCCTGAGGCCGTAGTTTATGCTTTATGCATTTTTGGGCCTGAGACCATAGTTATGTATACGTATACTTGGGCCTGAGGCCGTAGCTTGTGCACATTTATATTGGGCCCGTGGCCGTAGCTTATTCAGATAAACAGGTTGTTCATCATTCAGAAGAGGGAGTATTCTTATCCTTACTTCCTTTGTTCAGTTCAGTTATCAGTTATCAGTTCAGTTATCATTTTAGTTATCAAATATAATTTCAGTTATCAGTTATCATTTTAGTTATCAGCTATCAGCTATCAGTTACCATTTCAATTTGTGTTTCAATAGTTATCATTTCAGTATCAATTATCGATTCAGTTATCAGCTCAGTTTCAGTTTCAGCATTTATAACTCTTTCTTTCAGTTGCTTTACACACCAGTGCAATTCAAATGTACTGACGTCCCTTTTGCCCGGGGCCTGCATCTCACGATGCAGGTAATGATTTACAGGTTGACTATTCAGAGCACTAGGATTCTCGTACCAGCTATTTGGTGATCCCCGGTTCTTTTGGGGCATTATCATTACCTTACAGTCTTCAGTATTTTCAGACAGTCAGTGTTTTCAGCATTTCATTAGAGGCTTCATAGACTAGAGTAACAGCTAGACAGAGTCGCATGCTTTTCATATTAAGCCATGTGGGCTACAAATATATTCCAGAATTGTATTAGTATTTCCGCACTTTGATTTATATCATTTAGACTTTCAGTATATCAGCATGTGTTAGTTTATCTTCCGCATTCATTGTGTTATGATATCATATGTTGATTCAGCCTGCCAGTTGGTTCGCTCGGTCACATGTAGTCAAGCATCGAGTGTCGTGTTACGTCCAGGCCCAGGTTCGGGGCATGACAAAGCTTGGTATCAGAGCACTAGGTTCGAGTGTCCTAGGGAGTCTATAAAGCCGTGTCCAGTGGAGTTTCCTTTATATGTGTGTGTCGGCCACTCATATAAATGGTTAACTACCAAGACATTAAGGATTGTCTCACTTCTTTCTACTCTAGATCGTGCCATGGAGCTTAGAGCAATAGTTAACCTTCTCTTCCTATCGATTCCAAACGTATTGGATGCCCAAGCGACGCGCAGGAGAAACCTAAGGTCCTAGAGAGGATAATTGCCCATTGGAGTATAATTATGGAGTACAGGCTGGTAAATATGAGACTTGAGAGGATGTTAAAAGTGGGATGCAATGGATAGTAGTACAGATTGGAGCATAACCTTATCAGAAAGTACAAAAGCAGTTATCATATTTTATGGTTATCAGTTTATCTCAGTTACCAGTTATACAGTCTTTTAATTAGCAGGTTTATGGTTATTCAGTACGCCAATATCCAGTTATATGTTTACCAAATATCCAATTTTTAGTGTATCAAAATTTTTGGTGACTTGTGAGTATATAGTGATGCATATGGGTTCTCAAAGAAAATGTAAGTAACAGTGATCATAGCGAAATCTTCACATATTTTAGGTCCGGATTAAGACCAAGACTCACCGGAGGGCGCAGGAAGTGATTTATCAGATGATAGTATACTTTGAAGGATAAGTTTGTGTAGTGTATTCGTATGTGTTTTACCTCCTAGAACAACTTTATTTAATTCTTGGAAATGGAGCCATAAGTTGGATGATGATAGTTCAGATGTCATTCCCTAATATTGGTCACTATAGTTTTGGACAGAAAAGAGCCTGAGGGTAAAATACCTAGGAGTCAAAAACGTTTGTTATTACCAGAGATGTGATTTCGTACAACTCATGCAAATGACTAGAAGATATGATGTCTGAAAGAGAACCAAGAGCAGTCAATAGTGAATTTCAAGGAACGATTTTAAGTTGTTTAGATTTATTCAAATCAGAACTAGAAGTACCACATTAGTAAGTTACTATAAGAAGCAGCTATTGATGTAAGATAAAAGATATGGCAGTTCCCCCTTAGGTTATGTGACCAAGTGATTACCGCGGATGTTTATAGTATGATATAATTTGGTATTGTATAGGAAGTTTAGGGTTAGATATTCTAATTTTGTTTAAGATAGATGAATTCCCTAAGTGTGATCAATGCACATAGTTTAGAAAGAAAAACAAAATGGATAGTATGCGACCATTGAATAGGGTCGGATGATGAGTGAAGTTAGAAATAACCTTATTCCTCACTTTAGTCATCCAAAGTAGAACAAGAAAATGTGATTCTAGCAGGTGTTTAGTAAAAGAATAATAAGTAAGTTTTGAGTTGATACAGTGAATTAGCAATTTCAGCAGAGCTAGTAGAGGTACAATCTGATTCACTTAGCCAGGCTAACTCTAGTGAGTGGATGATAGTTTGAAATACCGAAAGTATGTTACAACCCAAAGAGCTTAAGTTAAACCTGAAGTACCGTGACAGTGAAAAAAAAACAGCTAGCAGTGAGAGAGCAAACTATAGAAGAATAGCCTTTAGGAATTATCTAAATATGGTTTCTCCAAGATTGGCAGTGTGAGCATAGTTAAATTATTAAGATTGTGTATGATAGTTATGAATACACTAGCTTTCTGGTAGTGAATAATTTGGATTTTTCCTAGTAAGAAGAATTGCTCAGAAGTAAGTCAGAAGGTGAGTCTTCATTGACATAAAGTGCAAAGAATTTTTAAGGATAAGAAAAGTTATTTGGATCCCAACAAAAAGAGAAGGATCCACAAGTATAAGACCTTTGGTCTAAGGGGTGATGTGAAAATTTTCAATAAGTCCAGTTAGAGATTTGAAACTCGAATAGTAGCATAGAATATGAAAAAGAAAATCAGTTCGGCAATGAGGGAAAATTGTATAATTACCACACGGATTATGTCTAGCATGTGTAAGAAAAACAAAGTGAGTAGAATGATCACCGAGTTTAGTTATTGATGATAAAGTGATCACAGAAAGCTATAAAATCATGCCCAATTATTTGTCACGAGGGTAGTGCCATTGCACGAGACTCTAGTCTTCGAAGTACTGGTTAAAGACTTAGCTCACAACAATTCTATAAGTGTTTTCAGGAAGTACTTAAGAAGATAATCAAGTGTGGGAAGTATAACTCATGATTGAGGTAAATAAGACAACTCTTGTGAAAGAAGTTCACCGCTTAGCCTAGCTAGGAGTTCAATTTGCGTACTCCAAAGATAGTAGAGTTGTTGTCTAGAATATGACCTGTCCCCTTTAGTAGGCGAAGTGAAGGAGAAATAGTTTGATGATCCCTACTTGATGTAGCTGAAAGAGGGGGATTCACAGGCATAAAATGATAGCTTTGGAATAAGGGGGAGATGATGGTACTTTGAGGTACCACGACAGATTGTGTGTTCCAGACATAGATGGACTTAAAGAGGGAAGATCATGTTAGAAAACCATAATTCTAGGTATTCTTTCCATCCAGGTTCCCAAATATGTGTCATGGTCTTAAGGAGGTTTATTGGTGGACCAACATGAGAAAGAACGTCACAGACCTTGTGGCCAAATTGTCCGAAATGTTAGCAAGTGAAAGTCGGGCAGCAGAAAGCCTAGTGTTTTATCACAGAATACACATCCTTTAGTGGAGATGGTAAATATGGACCTTATAATAGGATTATCTCGCTCATTTTGAAAGCATGATTTTTATGGGCGAAGGTGTAGACTGCCAATTAGTTGGTCCGAAGTTGGCGAAGCGGAGTTGTTGGGACCAAATTTGGTCTATCAGACAATGGAGAAAGTTAAGTCGATTCAAGAGCGTTTGAAGACGACCCGGAGCCGCCAAAAGCCCTATTCGAGGGTGCGGCATAGAGACCTAGAGTTTCAAGTTGATGATTGGGTGTTTCTGAAACTTTAGCCTATGAAAGGCGTTATGAGATTTGGGAAGAAGGAGAAGCATAGTCCCTGCTATAT
>NW_017670437.1:203415-322956 GCF_001879085.1 Nicotiana attenuata
TAAACCCTCCATATCATTAGATATTCGATCGGGACACCATTGTTGAGAGAAGAAACCCTAGAACTCGAATTCAAGAAGATTGAACGTTGAAAAGGTAATATCTTCACCCTTTAATTGATTCTATCGTTGGCTTAATGATTATAGACTCTGGTTCATGGGATATGAGTTGATGGGTTTGATAGAAAAGCATGAACGGTGATAGGTTTGGGTTGTTGATTGGTTATTATTGGTTATGGGTGTTGATTACCTTATGGGTGATAAAGAATAATGTTGAATTATAATCATTTGAGACTTTAGAATTTATCTAGGAGCAAGAGAATGGGTTATTGGGTGTAGAGACACCATTAATAAGGGCTATGAAGCTTTATGCCACCAAGTGTTTGATAAAATGCCTAAGTGACCAAAACATGACTATTGTTGCTAATTTGGAATCCCTTTGACTTGTATTGATATAGATTAAAGTTGAAAGGGTTGGCGAATGTTGTATTATGCTCAAGAGCAGGAAGTTAAGGTATGTGAGGCTAACTCTCTATGTTTGGGAATATTAATGATTCTCCCTGCACTACGTTTCTTTTCCGACGTTACTAATTGCCTCAGAAATATAGTTTAGCCTAGTTCCTTGAATAGTTGTAGAACTTCTATTCTCTAGCTTCATAACTCGTTCACCACTTTCATTCTGAACGTTGTGAGCTCAGTGCGTATTCAATATAGACTTGGGTTTGATGCCCCCGAGTCTCAGTATAGATTACTCAATATGCCATAAGCAGTTGAAGTTTCAGTGTTCATAATCAGTTCAAGAATACATGTCTCAGTCTAGTCCTATTCAGTATTCCGGTATTATGTAACTCAGTGTGATTCGGTATTCCAATATTATGTAACTCAGTGTGATCCAGTATTCCAGTATCATGTAACTCAGTGTAATTCAGTATTTCACTATCATGTATTGTAGTATGATTCTCAGTTCCTGAATATTGAACACCTGTATTTGGGCCCGAGGCTGTAGTTTATGCTTTATGCATGTTTGGGCATGAGGCTATAGTTTATGCTTTATGCATGTTTGGGCCTGAGGCCGTAGTTATGTACACGTATACTTGGGCCTGAGGCCGTAGCTTGTGCACATTTATATTGGGCCCGAGGCCGTAACTTATTCAAATAAACAGGTTGTTCATCATTCAGAAGAGGGAGTATTCATATCCTTACTTCCTTTGTTCAGTTCAGTTATCAGTTATCAGTTCAGTTATCATTTCAGTTATCAGATATCATTTCAGTTATCAGTTAACATTTTAGTCATCAATTATCAGCTATCAGTTACCGTTTTAGTTTCTGTTTCAATAGTTATCATTTCAGTATCAATTATCGATTCTCAGTTATCAGCTCAGTTTCATTTTCAGCATTTATAATTCTTTCTTTCAGTTTCTTTACATACCAGTGAAATTCAAATGTACTGACGTCCCTTTTGCCCGGGGCCTGCATCTCATGATGCAGGTAATGATTTACTAGTTGACGATTCATAGCACTGGATTCTCGTACCAGCTATTTGGTGATACCCAGTTCTTTCGGGGCAATATCATTACCTTACAGTCTTCAGTATTTTCAGACAATCAGTGTTTTCAGCATTTCATTAGAGGCTTCATAGACTAGAGTAACAGCTAGACAGAGTCGCATGCTTTTCATATTAAGCCATGTGGGCTACAAATATATTCCAGAATTGTATTAGTATTTCCGCACTTTGATTTATAACATTTAGACTTTCAGTATATCAACATGTGTTAGTTTATCTTCCGCATTCATTGTGTTATGATATCACATGTTAATTCAGCCAGCCAGTTGGTTTGCTCGGTCACATGTAGTCAGGCATCGAGTGTCGTGTTACGTCCAGGCCCAGGTTCAGGGCGTGACACCTTGATTGATGCAACTATAGTTATCTTGTACAAGTAAAGGATGGAAAGAGAAGTATACAATGTGTTCTTATTTCTTGAAGACAAACTTCAAGAGGTTGCTCTCGGCATAAATACACGCCAAAAGAATACAGTGACCCACATATATATGCTATCAACTTTAGGACAATAGAACTAGGTCATCCATAAAACCCTAAAAGATAGGTTTCTCCAAGAGAAATTGGGGTTATAAATGAAATCCCGAGCAGGATAACTTTGCATTTTGACTGTAGTTACCTTGAGTAACTTGTTTCAACCCTCTGGAGAGAGAAACTAAGGCCTTCTAACATGATAATAAGCAGGTTAACCATACATTTTAACTTCCAGTACCCGAGATAGAGTACCGGAAGTGGAAGAAGGGCTTTTANATTCGTTAAGAAAATTGAATAATCCGCCCTCAAACCGATAAGCCGTTAATAAAAAAAATTCAATCCGTTCGTCGTCCGTTAAACCGTTAACCCGATACCAATAAGCCATTAAGCTTCGGTTTCGGTTTGGTTTTCGGTTTCGATTTCGGTTTCGGTTCGGTTTTGAACGCCCCTACCTATGACCATATTACCAACTACACACATTTTCTTTTCGGGGGTTTTTCCCCCAGAATTTTTCTAACCTTAATTAAACCCGAGCGTTGACTACACCTCTTCCAAGCGCATACATACTGAATTTAAAATACCCATCTGTTTTATAATCGCCACGTGTTATGCAAAATTAGCCATAAAATGGCTCCCAAACGTAAAACTCAACTCTTTTTTTTGAACCCATTCTTTTATCACTCATCCCAAACGTAAAGTATCTACCATTGTTGAAGAGCTTCTACTGGTGGTGCTGAAATTGAAGAGCTGAGTTCAAATCTATAGACTCTAACTTACTAATCTTTAGTCAATTCGAATTTACATTTTTATTTTAGGGTTTGAAATTTCTTCCCCAATTTTTATCTATGAGATATTAGAGTTATGAAATGGCAAATACCAACTTCAATAGACTTTGTATGGACGATGAAGACCCAATCTTTACATTCTACTAGAGCCGATTTTGCAATAGAATAAAGAAAAAATTATGGTTGGAATGATTTTCTTGAAGGAATCGAAGAAGGGAGATTGGGTATTTGGTTTCAACCGTAGAAGAGGGCAGAGTATGAAAAGAAAGATGAATAACTTAGGGGCTATAGTTGAAAATAAATGGGAACTGATAAGGGACTTGGTGGGACCAATTAGCGCGTGTTATACACATGTTGTATTATAAATGGGGGTCAAATTTAATTAAGTGTATAAGGTTAAAGAAATTCTGGGAAAAAAAAGTTCAGACGGGTAATAGAACACCCGAAAAGAAAAGGTGTGTAGTTGGTAATATTGTCATAGACCGGGGAGGATTTTATGCATTATCCCTAGTAAATTTTATTATTTTTCCTATATTGCACATATATAATTATCAGCAAATCGATTTTTGATTATTTCTCATTACAGTTCTGGTAAATGAAAGCAAACCTCCAAGTGTGAATTCAAATCTTTAATTCATTATATATAATATTAATATATCGAGAAATGAAATCACTACAGTTGAAACTTGAAAGCTTCGACAACTGTAGATCCTGTTCCCAAATAGATTTTGACATAATTTATGCATATTCGAAAGTTGCACGAGGATTTAGAGTGAAGTTCAAGTAAAGTTACTCTACTTTTTGGATAGACAGTTAATACTTTAAAGCCCAAAACTAAAGGTGTTAATTGGGTTGGGACGGCCCACTAGTAACCCTATTCAACCTGGTTTGACCCGGGTCAGCCTAGTTCCATAAAGGGTGGAATGGGTTAGTTAGGGTTGGGGGTTGTGCCGGATGGGGTCGGGCTTTTTTTGGTCACCAGTGCAACGAAACCTGGCTAGCCCGGTAACCCGGTCAAGGATTTTAACCGTGTTCCAGCCCGGTTCAGCCTGGTTTAAGTTGTAATTTTTTCTAAATTCTGACAGTTGCCAACAATCAAAATAAAAAAATGACCGTTAGGCAACGGTCATTTTTTGCGCTTTTAGCCATTTCGGCCTACCCCTTAATAAAATAGTCCTCAACCCCAAATAATTGATAAGCTATATTTTTAGCCTTTTAAAAGTTATGAATAGCCCCTCTCTTCTTCATTTTTTCCCACAACTTGCTATGTTCTTCTACTCTAATTCTCTCTCAATCCCCTCTTGACTATTGAATTGCTTTATTGCTCTCACGTTCTCAATTAATTAATATTTCAAGTTTTATCAATTATTTATGCTAGCCACTACAAAATTACAATTATCAAGTGAAGTGTGGTTACTATTTTTATTAGGTTCAAGTTATATCATGCCCCGTGATTTTAGAATGCGCTCACATATTAGGGAACACTTTGAGGATGTAGAAAAAAATGAAGAAGTTCACAAAGTAGAGTGCAAGAACCATGGTGGAGTCTTTAATGTTCGTCGAAAGTGGGAGGGCACAGCTGGTTTAAGGAGGCATATCAAGGGTTGTCTTGAGCGTCCTCCAGGAATTCGTATTAAGTTTATTTGAGACAACTTGTGTTATTTTTGAATTTGTTAGACTTATTTAAGCTTAATGTGTTAGTTTATTAGACAAGTTAGTTTGAAGTATTATTTGCAATGAAAATATGAAATGAAAGCCTTTGAAGTTTGATCCTTACATATTAGTCTTATTAAATAACTTTATGTAGTCACATAATTTTAATTTTTAAATTTTTAAATTCAAAATTCAAATTTAGAACTTTAAACTTTAAAGTTTAAAAGTTTAATTTTATACCTTAAAATACTTATTTTATTATTTAAAAGTTTGCAAACACTTAAAAATATCAATTACATTGAGCAAGGAACACATAATACACTAAAAAAAAAAAGAATTTAACTCGATCCGGTCCAGACCTGATAAGCCCGAACCCCGACGGGCCCAACGAAAACCGGAATATCCTAGCCCACTACTCGCCCGGAACCCCAGCCAACTAACTAGCCCACTAACCAGACGGGCTATTTTTCCTTGTCCAGCTCAATTCAGGCCGTCCGATAAACACCTATACCCAAAACTATAATAATCTTAATGCATCAAATTTACCACTTTAGCAAAAGTCTTATTGACCTTCAAAGTACCTTTTTCTTTGTTTTCTATTCATCATTTTTAGTCGAACCCTATCTAAATTTGCGGCATGTAAGATTCATTAAAAGGGGAAGCTCTATAATCAAAAAAATTCATTTCCTATACTCATATTCGAGAATCGAGATATTTGATTAAAAGTAAAGATTATATCCGTCGCACTACAATCCTTAATGATGTTTTCAAACCACCTTTGCAAAAGCTATCAAGAGAAAATTAATTAATTCATTCATTCATAAAGTGATTACAATATTATGATTAATTAAACACATAATGCTTTCTACAAAATAATTATAATCCCCCCCCCCCCCTCTCTCAATCAACGCTTCAATAACACAAAATATCGATTTTGGCTGAACCAATTAGATCTATATAATGAAGAGTTAATTTTAGTTAAAAATAATATCCACAAGATAAAGCTACGTGCATCAAGATCGAACAACTAGTATATTCTATCCGGATGATAATAAATATGAGCAATGATAGTGATGTTCAATGATCCAAAAAGATAGATTATGGCATTAAATAGTAATAAACAGTAATAAATAGCAATAGATGACATTTAGGTAAATAAAACGTGTGAGTCATCCGAAAAGGGATGAGATCAGTGGTTATTCTTTCTGACAATGATGAATGATTGATAAGCTTTTGACCATTTGGGTTGTTCTTGGATCTAATAAAAATACTAGACACGAATCTTGGTAAAAAGGTTCTTTTTTGTATATATGCGATATGACCAGATTCTCTCTTACAAAGTCAATATGTTCTTTACAAATGAATATCCCCCCCCCCCCTCCCCCCTCCTCCTATCATTGTGTCTCTTTCTATTTATAGAGAACATGTTCCTAGAAAACCCTAATAGTACACGTGCAGAGAATATCCACTAGAATATTCTCCTTTATGTCTTATCTTATAACTAGCTATTATAACTCTGTCTAAGATGCTCGACCTCGTCCTTGATCCACGGTAACTTCGCGACCTTGATCTTTGTTGACTCTTCGACCGCATCCATTCATTGCTTTGAGGCTGCTTCGCCTCGAGGCCGATCTTTGTAGGGACCTTACTGATAGCACGTGGCGATCGACGAGGGCTGTAATAACGCTGACGTGTCATATCCATATCAAAGATATTTTTAGCCCATATAGATATTTTGGTATTTGGTTTTAATTTTTTTAAAAATTTGATATTAGGTATGGTATTAGGTATTTAAAAATAAAATATTGAAATACCAATAGTACCGAAATATAAACTAAGTTATACAAGACACATATTATTGATTATAACATAAATATTAAAGTTCTTAATTTTACTTTCTGTTGTTTTTTATAGTTATCTTTAAACTTTATTACCTTCTTTTCCCGCTATATTTGTCTTTCACCCTTTCATTGGTTGCCTACTTATATTTCTACCTTTTTGCAATTTAGGTTTAGCATTTTTTATTTTCATCTTTTTTGTCACTATATTATAATATTTTTATTTTCGTATTTGTGATTATCTTACTTAAGAATATTACATTATTAGTTAATATTCGAACCGAATAAACAGAAGTTACCACACCAAATAAATTGAAACCGAAAGGAGGAAAGCTGAATTAGGTATGATAACGGTATAGCATTTTAAAAATCGAATACCAAAAATAACAAACCAAAATGTCTGAATACCGTACCGTGTCGACCGATGGACACTCTTATTTCTTATTGCAGTTCTAGTAAATGAAGAAAAACCTCCAAGTGTGAACTCACGTCATTAATTCATTGTACATAATATACCGAGAAATGAAATCACTACAGTTGAAAGCTTCGGCAATTGTACATCTTTTTTCCCAAATAGATTTTGACATAATGTATTCAGACCCCTTTTTCCCTAAAGTTGCACGAGGATTTAGAGTGAAGTTCAAGTAAAGTTACTCTACTTTTACGTTAGACATTGAATGCTTTAAATCCCAAGACTATAATAATCTTGATCATAAAATTTACCACTTTAGCGAAAGTCTTATTGATCTTCAAAGTATCTTTTTCTTATTTTCTATCCGCCATTTGATAGTCCAACTCTATTTAACTTTGCGTCACGTAAGATCCATTAAAAGGGAAAGCTTTCTAATCGGATTTTTTATTTTCTATACTCAAATTCGAAATATTTGATTGAAAATAAAGATTTTATCCGTCTCACCACAATCCTTAGTGATGTCTTCAAAGCACCTTTGCAAAAGCTATCAAGAGATAATTATTCCATTAATTAATCCATAAAGTGATTACAATATTCTGATTAAATGAAACACAAACTGCTTTTTACAAAATAATTATAATCTCCCTCTCAATCAATGCTTCAATAACACAAAATAAATGATTTGTACTTCGTTTTGACTAGACAAAGCAACTATAACAACGTGATGGTAGAAAATTTGAAATTTTGGACCGAATAAGGCGCGGAGAAAATAAATTTGTAATTATTTTTCGATAGCTATAAAATAATATGACCTTCAGATATATGACAACAATAACAATACGTCCTCATTCCCCTCAATTCGAAATCGGCAATATGGTTCCTCACTGTTTATGTCGTTTTGCTTTTAAGCTCATTCTCGCCTCGGTGAGAATCTAAAAATTCGTCGATGGTGTCATATTTGATTCAAAATTGAAAATTAACTCGTCAAGACAAATATACGAGAAAATGAGATGCCGTTAATATTTTCCGACGATAATATCAATTGTACTTGCTGTACGTCGATACACAACTATTTTCTCAAATTGACTGATTTATTAGACCTTCTCATAATCAAATTTCACTATTTTTAAGACAATACACCTCTCCGAACGTATCTAATTTAGCAAAGCAAAAGTTAGCAACTCATTTAATGATATAATAATGACAACCCAGTAAAATTTTACAAGTAGAATTTGGGGAGGGTAATATGTACGCAGACCTTATTACTACCACGAGAGAGTAGGGAGCTTGTTTTCGATAGACCCTCGGCTCAAGAAGATGAAAAGAGACAATATATCAGTACGATCAACAAAACCATAGAAATAATAACAGCATCATAATGACAAAAAAATAGATAAAAAGCAATAACACTAACAAGTAAATAAGGCTCGGTACTATGAAAAACGAAAAAATAATGTGAACACAATATTAACCACTAGTAGTCTAAGACAAAACCCTATCAGACTAGCCCCACATCTGGTACGAAGTAAAAAATCTAACCTACAATCATAATGCTCGACTTACACACTTTCCTATCAAGGGTCATGTTCTCGAAAATCTAAAGTCAATAATTCCTAGGTCGCCCTCTACCTTTTCTTGTACCTGCACACCTAATTTAATGATGATGTCTACTATTTGGATTGCCACCTTGACCAAATATACTACATTCGTCTTGATTTGTGTGCAATTAGGAGGGATGTATTGAAATCTTTTCAAAGTATTGTAACATCATCATAATAATTGTGATAATTAATTTATTCCTTTAAATTGATCCTGTTGAAACATAAAGAGTCTGAATATACATGTTCCAGGAAACAATTTTTTAGGCCAACGATTCTTCAATATAGAATATTCTTTAAATTGCCGACCTCTCACCTATATTGGGAATTAAATGGAGTTTGACCTGGATATCATATTCTAAAATTCATAATGTATTAATTATAATATCCTGCAAAACTCTATGCTTCTTCCATCTTCATCGTGACATCTTTTTACTCTTTATTTAATGTCTTAAATTCATTTTATGCATAATGGACGACTAGCTAAGTTTACATTCACAAATATTAAAATAAAAATAAAAAGAAAAAGAAAAAAAGGAGGAGGAGAATGGTTCTTTCAAAAATAGAATTCCTTCAATTGTTGAACTTATGTGATTACCCAAATCATCAACTTCTCTGAGTACTTATAATCAAATTATGTGATTTCTTTCGGGTAAGGAATTCGGTGTTCAACCAGGTGCACCCTTCAGCCTTTATGGAGCATGAGTGTCAATAAATAATATTAGATCAATTCTAAAAAATGCATATATAAAATACCTACTTTGGCAACAAACCCATAGGTTCACGTGCCTCGTAATCTACCTATAAATCCGCCCCTATACATCTCTATCCATTAGGGGTGTACATGGACCGGGTTGGTTCGGTTTTTATCAAAATCAAAACAAACCAACTATATCGGTTTGGATTGGTTCGGTTTCGTCGGATTTTTTAGATTTTTGTTAATCAAATATTATTCAATCTTACTATGTTAAATTTTTGATAATTAAATATATGTTTAGTAAAAATATATAAAATTGACAGACATATTATCTATTAAAATATTCTTATGAGAGAATTTTCTTAGTAACACATAATAGTTATTTTTTTAGTCGTCTGACAATAGTGTTCGTTGATGTACACTTTCAAGGTTAACCGAATTTAGTAATTAAACATAAAAATCAATATGATACCTAAATAATAATAATCACTTCACATTCGAAAAGATATAACAATTTAATAGATCTTAACATATGATATGATGGAAGAACAAAGAGGTTGACGTATTTTAGTAACACTTGATGAGAAAGTGATCACACAATCCATTATTTAAGATTAATAAATATGGAGCACTTCATATACTTTTAAATATTATATCCCGCAAGATAATCCTAAATATTTCTAGACCTTTTTTAAAGAAAATTCTATATAAAATCTTAAAAGTACATATAAAAATTATATACTTATATGCGGGTTGGTTCGGATTTTTTTACTCAATACCAAACCAAATCTAGTCGGGTTTTTTAATCGGTTTGGTTTGACTTTTCGATTTGGTGCGATTTTCCGGTTCGGTTTGTACACCCCTGCTCTCCATATGTATTTCCATTTGAATAGCAAATTAAGATTCAACTCAAACATTTTCCTTAAATCAATGGTATTCCTCTATTTAAATAAGAAAAAAAAACTTATATTTTGATATAAAGTTATAGTAGTATTAGTCTTGTAAAGGAAGAAAGAAGTTATAGTAGTATTAGGAACGAGAAAAACATATTGTGCATGGTTTGGACTACCGTTTAATGGTACCAAATACTGATCCAAGAATTTATGCTTTACTATCTATAGGAATTTCAATCAAATTAAAATGAATTATGCTATAGCCTATATTTTTCAGAATCTAATTCCAAAGATATTTCCAGAAAGAAAACAAAAGGCAACTCTGTCTGTATTGGGAAAAATTGAGTTTACATATNAAAAAAATGTGAAGATGACGTGTCATGACACGTAGGCTGGTCAAATAGTCAAAGAGTTACAGTTAGCCAAAAGGCACGAGTAGTAATAGATGCGAGCAAAAGCAAAGGAAGAGGCATGGGCGGTTATGTAAAGGATTCAGCGCCCGCACCTATTCAAGAAATTTAAGTTCAATAATCAAGAAGAGTCAAGGGAATGAATCTGACAGCATACGAGGGTCCAAATACAGTATTTGATAAGCATTAAATGCTGAAAACGTTAGAGAATCTGACTTAAATGTAATGATTATGTAACGTAGCATTCAATGTCATTTATTGCTCACAATAACCTTATTATGACCAAAACAAGGCACTTACATCTGAGATAGCTATAAAAGGAGAAGACTGAACAATTGTAGGGACACAAAAAAAAATCATCTAAATATACTTTGGTTTACTTGCTTTATTCAGTTATATTCTGGCTATTCAAATTACTTTCTTTTATACATTCTTGCGATTATCAGTAACCCATGTTCTTCTAAATTATAGCTTTAGTCAAAATTCTATTTTTTGGTTAAACAAATTGGTTCCGTTACCGGAAATCTGATAATCCATTTTATTTTAGCCTAACTTCCCTTGTTGCATCAACCATGTCAAACAACAATGACGGCATTCAGGGAAACCAAGAAAATCAAACAACCCAGCAACTTCAGGGAGATCCACAGAACAATAACGTACTGATTACTTCTCCACGGGGCTCTCCACGGCGGTCTCGTGAAGGCACTCCTGATGAGTCTCATACAGATGGACAAGCTCAATTCGAAAATGTTGAAACTATGGATGAGGCTTTACAAAAACTTATTGCCTCACAAGTCAATAAAGTTCTTCAGGCTTTTTGTTAGCCAATTACCTGCTGCGCCACCTACACCCACACCAAATAACAACACTCTAGAGAACCCTCGTTCCGGGCTCGTTAATTCAGGTAGTGGTGGAACCCCAAGCGAATCACAGGAGGGAGAACCAGGTAATTTAGTTAATTCTGATTTACAGAATTTAGTACTAGCATTGCAGAAATAGCTCAAAGAGCAAAGTGACCACATAGAGCAGATACCCGGGGTGCCACCAGTGATCAAAGGGGTAGATATGGATAAATATTCACAACAACCCTGAAAGCCAAGTGCTGCTCCCCTTCCAATCCCAAAGAAATTCAAAATGCCTGAGATACCAAAATACGATGGAACAATAGACCCGCGAGACCATGTGACTGCATTCACAACAGGCGTAAAAGGCAATGATTTGACTAAGCAGGAGATTGAATATATATTAGTCAAAAAATTTGGTGAAACACTCACTAAGGGTGCACTAACATGGTATTCTCTTTTACCTGAAAATTCTATAAATTCTTTTGCTGAGCTTGCAGATTCTTTCATCAAAGCACACTCGGGAGCCCAAAAAGTCGAAAAAAGAATGGAAGATATTTTCAAGATCAAACAAGGGGACTCAAAATTGCTTAGGGAGTTTGTGGACAGATTCCACCGTGAAAGAATGACATTGCCACGTGTACCGGATAACTGGGCAGCTATAGCATTCACGAGCAATTTGAATGAAAAAAGCTCAGAAGCTATGAGGCGACTCAAGGAAAGCCTTCGTGAATTCCCAGCTACAACATGGAATGATGTTTACAACCGTTATAGCACAAAACTGAGGATTGAAGAAGATATTATTTCACGACATCAAAAAAAAGAAAAGGTAAGCTCAAGACGGGCTGAAAACGAAAAAAAGTCCGGTAAAAACAGGTACGAACCATACATGGGACCTACGGGAAGAGACTCACGGTCAAAACAGGACAATCAGAGGTACGATCACAGATCAAGGAATAGAGAGTCAGGTTCATCATCAAGATTTGGGAGTGACCGAAGCGCACGTGAGCCACGAGACGATGATAGAGGTCTAAAGGCAAGGTTTGGCGGTTATAATTTCAACGTAAGCACTTCTGAACTCGTGGTTGTTTTAAGAAGCATGGGATATAAGGTACGGTGGTCAAAGGAGATGAAATCAAATCCAAACAGACGAAACCCTGATCATTGGTGCGAATTTCATAACGATCACGGGCATAAAACAGCAGATTGCAGGTTTTTGCAGGGTGAAGTTGATCATTTGTTAAAACAAGGGTATCTCACTGAGTTATTCAATGAGAAAGGTAAACAAGCATACATGAAGAACATGCAGGAGCCTCTAAAACCACCGTCTCCCAAAAGAACTGTCAACGTTATAAGTGGGGGTGAAGAGATCAATGGCGTATCATATAAAAAGGTTTCCAAAGTAACAATTACCCATGGGAAGCGGCCTCGACATGTCTTTGAGGAAGAAAATATTACGTTCGATAATGCAGATGCCGAAGGTCTATTAACTCCACATAACGACGCATTGGTAATCTCTTTACTTGTACATGACACTAACGTAAAACGAGTTTTAATTGACCCAGGTAGTTCCGTGAACATTATTTTGGTAAGAGTATTACGTGAGATGCAAGCTGAAGATAAAGTGATACCAAAGGCGCATACTCTATCTGGATTTGATAATTCTAGTATTGTCACAAAAGGAGAGGTAACACTCACCACATTCGCTGAAGGAGTCGTCAAAGATACAAAGTTCCAGGTGGTAGATATGGAGATGGCTTACAACATGATTCTTGGGAGACCATGGATCCACAAAATGGATGTTGTTCCTTCAACCTTGCATCAAGTTATTAAATTTCCAGCGCCATAGGGAATATGTCAAATCAGGGGAGATCAACAAACATCCAGGAGCATCAACTGCGTGGCAGATTCAAGTGTTAAGGGTGAAGAAAAATAGCAATTACAGAATTCAGTTGAGGATAACATAGCGTCAACCTCAACTGAACAAGGGCAAACAGATGTAGATTCAAGGCCCGATTACATTCAAGAACCAGAAGAAAATGAAAACATCAAAACGACGATAGAAGAGCTGGAAGTTGTGGTTTTGTTTATACACTGGCCGGAGAGAAAAGTGTATATAGGAGCCAATCTCAGCCCGGATATGAAACGTAAGTTGATTGAATTTTTAAAAGCTAACGCAGATTGTTTTGCTTGGTCCCATTCTGATATGATATAGGTATACCACCGGAGGTAATGACTCATAAGTTGAATGAAGACCCATCTCATCCACCCATCAAACAAAAGAAGAGAAAGCGGGGCACTTTCAAAAATCAAGTGATTCAGGATGAGGTGCACAAATTATTAAAGAATGGGTCTATTCACGAGGTAAAGTATCCTGAGTGACTAGCCAACACTGTTGTGGTACCTAAAAAGAACGGTAAATGGCGAGTCTGTGTAGACTATACAGATCTTAACAAAGCTTGTCCTAAAGACTCTTTTCCATTACCTCATATAGATCAACTAATTGATGCTACTGCAGGGCATGAGTTGTTGGGTTTTTTAGATGCATATTCAGGTTTTAATCAGATTAAAATGGATCCGGGAGATGAAGAAAAAACTTCAGTTATAACAGACAGGGGGACTTACTGTTATAAAGTAATGCCTTTTGGTCTAAAGAATGCAGGAGCAACGTATCAGAGGTTAGTTACCAAAATATTTCAAGAGCATTTGGGAAAAACTATGGAGGTCTATATAGATGATATGCTTGTTAAAACTCAGCACTCAGGAAATCATATATCGCATCTGTCTGAAACGTTTAAAATTTTGTGGAAATTTAACATGAAGTTAAATCCCGAAAAATGTGCATTTGGTGTTGCATCAGGTAAGTTCTTAGGTTTTCTTGTTTCTAACCGTGGTATTGAGGTGAATCCTGCACAGATTAAGGCCATTGAAGAAATCCCCGATATACTTTTGAGCAAGAAAGAAGTTCAAAGATTAACAGGGAGGATTGCAGCCTTGGGAAGATTCATTTCTAAATCATCAGAGAAGTGCTTTAAATTCTTCTCAGCTCTTAAGAAGCAGGATCATTTTGAATGGAACGAAGAGTGTCTACAAGCACTCAGGAATTTGAAAGCATACTTATCGAATCCACCTTTGCTAGCAAAAACAAAGGCTGGGAAAGACTGCTCATTTACCTTGTTGTTTCAAGTAGCGGTAAGTGCTATTTGGTTCGAGAAGAACAAGGTAAACAATTCCCTATCTATTATGTTAGTAAATCTTTGTTAGATGCGGAAACGCGATATCCTCAATTAGAAAAGCTTGCACTTGCATTAATCATGGCATCTAGGAAATTAAGGCCTTACTTTCAATGTCATCCTATTGCTGTAGTAACCGCCTACCCTTTGCGTAATATATTACATAAGCATGAATTATCAGGTAGGTTGGCTAAGTGGTCAATAGAGTTAAGTGAATACGAAATCACGTACCAACCTAGAACTGCTATAAAATCACAAGTGTTAGCTGATTTCGTGGCTGATTTTAGCCAAGGGATGCAATTAGAAGCAGAAAAAGAATTACAGGTGCTCAATGGAGCTAATCCAAGAACTTGAACTTTATTCGCTGATGGTTCATCTAACGTAAAAGGTGCAGGTTTAGGGATTGTTTTGGTACCACCTACGGATGAAACCATTCGACAAGCTATCCAATGTCATTCTGTAACTAACAATGAGGCAGAGTATGAGGCTGTGATTGCAGGTTTAGAATTGGCACGAGAACTTGGCATAAAGTCACATAGTCACGAGCCAAGGCCAAAGAAAACCTTACTGTAGTTAGGGTAAAAGCCATGTACTAAAACGAGTTACAAAGAAAAATCTCGTGTTTTTAAACGGGTTATGAAGAAAAACCTCGTGTTTGTAATCTAATTATAAATCTGTTACAAGAAAACAGTTACGGGAAAGTTATAGATGTAATGCGAATACATGTAAAGAATTATTGAAAACTAGACAAAGTTCAAATAAAAACTTGTCAATGTTATTTCAAAAGAAACATGTGTGTTCCTATTTCTTTTACCGTATGTTAACACCATTATGAAGTTGAGACGTCTTCTTCATTTAGTATCGAAATATAAAAGGGCCCTCTTTTATAAAACTCATGTTTACTTTAGTTATTCATGAAGTTAACAAAAGCATTTTTCTAAAGAATAAAAATGCAGATTATTCTATAAGTCCTTAGAAATAAAGGCAAGAATAAACTAAATAGAAGTTCAAGATAGTAATGAGAAAACTTCTAAAATATTAAAAAGATCAAGACTAAGTAAGAACTTCGTCGAAAACTACGAATTGTTTATACAGATTGCCCCATAAAAAGACATGGGGACTTGCATTTCCAAAATCAACCCTCAAATGAAGCTAAGGGTTTGATTACAATTTTCCAAAATAAACCCTCAAATGAAACAAGGGTTTTAAACATAACTTTCCAAAACGATACCTGCAAAAAAGAATTCAAAAAGTTCAAATTTATCACTAGGAAGATGAGGGAACCGAAGAAGGTGCATCAACGGCAACGGGCTCAACTAGGGCAGGTGTATCAACAGTTGCAGGTTGATCTTGACTCGCAGCAACAGGCTCGACAGGGCTTGGGAGAGCTGCGATACCCGTATCAACTTCAACATTCACGGAAGCTTCGGCCGCAGGAGAAGGAAAATCTTGAGTTTGTTGAGCCTTCTCAATGGTTTCATTAACCTCAGCTAATTCAGACTCTAAGTTGAAATTTTTTTGGCCAGCTTCAATCAGGGTATCACGGCGTGAATTCAGAAACGCCCAACTTGCCTCAATAGCAGATTTCTCTTCAAGAGTCTCATAATCCCTTTCCCAATCAGCAATCTCATTCTTTAGTTCTTCATTTTTAGTCAGGGCAGAGTTGTAAGAAATTTGAAGAGAGGCATGAGAGCTTTCCAAAGCACGCACCTTATCAGAAGAGACTTGAAGGTCTTCTTGTTCTTGAGTTAAGCTTTGCACGAGCTCCCCAGAGTAAGTCTCTTTTTGACTCAAGAGAACCTTCAACTCTTTGTTCTCTTCACTGGCCTTGGATAGTTGTTCTGAGAAGGAAGACTCGAGACGCTCTTTTTCTTTTTCTGTTTGGCTTAGGGAAGCTTTTGCCACTGCTAATTCCGAGGTTAAAGCTCGCACCTGCTGCTCTAAGGTATTCCTGCTCTCTAGTAAATCTTCCATATCAATTTGTGCACTCTCAAATTGTTCCTTCCAATTGATCGCCTCCAACTGAGAATCCCGTGCTACCTTCTCCAGGAGGGGGATTCTGTTCATCATTTCTGTGCCGATAAGATTGACCTAAAAAAAACAGGAAAAGGAATAAGAATCCCAAAGATAAATTTTTTTACAAAGTAAAGAAAGGAGAGAAGGAAAATACCTTCAAGTGGCATGCACGATATCATTCATTAGGGTCAGGGAGCTATGGCTCTCCAGCTTTGCTTTTTCAATTGGGCCAATTAAAGGCTCTAGCCATACATCCGCCTGACCTGACTTTCTCAAAAGGTTGCAATCAGCAGGAACTTCAATAGTGACCCTCCTCATGGCGGCACTTCTACTTGAAGAGCCCACTTCCGTATGATGAACGATAGGAGGGGGAATTGTCAAAGGAGGAGCGGTAGAAGAAGTAAAAACAGCAGAATAAGGAACAGAAACAGCTGGGGTTGGTAAAGAAGAAATCATAGGCACGGGAGTTGAAAAAGAGGCTAGGGGAGTTTCATCTAAAACGGGCCCTAAACTTCCACTACCGAAGCCACTGATGAAAAGTTGTTCAATGGATTCACGAGTATCTGGGGGAGCTACGTCATCATCAGATACGGGAATTACCACCGGGGCTTCAGTAGGCTCGGTGAGAGACACAGATTGGCGGGGGGATGTTTCAGCCTCGTCATCAGAAATGATGCATCTTCGAGCTCGAGGCCGTCTCACTAAAGAGCCCCCGTCATCCTCCTCCTCTTCGAAATCTTCTTCTTCAACGGCTTTTCTCTTCGAAGAACCCAAGACTATTTCTTGAGCCCTTTCCAAAGAGATACGGGTTCCAGAAGAAGCACGAGAAGCCGCAACTGCCTCGGCAGTAACTCCTCGAATAGCAAATCCTGATAAAAAGATGGATTGAAATTAGAGCCATAAAGAGAAACATATGTATGAAAGGTGAAACAAAATAAGAAGTTCTTACCATGAGTCTTTACTTTCCAACCAAAACAGTTAGAAAGTGTCTTCCAAGACCTCCCATCCATTGGTGCGATCTTCAATAATCTGTCTACCCATTCACGGAAATTGGGAACATCTCCCACAACTCCCATGGTTGCTAGAAAAAAGAGAAAAGAGGAGCAAAATTAGAAAAGTTGATAAACTTGAAGGAGAAAGTCACGAACAGGATAAAAGACTTACGTGCAAAGTTCCACTTCTCAGGGAAGGGAACGTTATCTTCACCCACTAAACCAGCAGTGGGGGCAGCAGCAAACCGGGCATACCAGCCACGGTCCTTGTCATCCTCAGGGCTCACCAAAACCCTCTTACTCCTGGCTACTAGTGTGAAAACACCATTGCGAAAAAGGGAGTAAAGATGAATTGAGTGAGGGAAAGTGAAGGGAACACCAGCAGAATTGGTTAAATGCCTTAACAGGCAACAACCCTCCATATGATTGGGCCAATTTGACCCAAATAAACGTCGAAGAAATGACAAAAATCAAGAATGACTGGGTCAATAGCTGGTTTGAACCTTAAGGTGAAAGGGTATGTATAAACAAAAGAAAACCCCATCAAGTAAGAAGTGATTCTCTGATTTGTGTTAGGAATAATGATAGGAAAGTCATCACTCCAATGGCAATCTTTGCGAACTACAGGAGCCAAAATATCTGTAATCTGAGTGGGAAAAGCATCAGCACGATCTAAAGTAGAAACCTGATTCCTAAGAGATTCCCTATCATGATAAAAAGACAATTCCGTAAGGACTATCTCTTCTACCAAAGGTTCACGTAATGGTTCAGAGGGTTCTTTACCCCTAGAGGAAGATTTTTTAGAAAGGGAACCTCTGGTTCTGGAAGAAGGGCCGGAACTAGGAGATAAAACAGAAGGGCCTCGTGCAGATCCCGAACTACGGTGTCTACCTCCCCTTCTGCCCCTGCTAAGAGCACTAGGGAAGGTATCAACAATGGAAGCCCTCCTAGGGTTAGGTTTCGAAGAAGACATAATGAAAAAAGATGATACGAGGAGGAAACAAACAGAGATTTGAAAAATAAAGTGTTCAATAAACTTTATGAGACAGAGACAAAGAAAGAAGTTATATTTATATTGATGATCAAACCGTCAAAGGAAAAGGTGCAATGATGAAGGGCCATAATAATGATAACTGACACTTCGTGAACAGGGAAGCCGAAAAAAAGCTTAGAAAAGTGCTGCAAAATTACAGACCCGATAGAAAGGTGACACGTGTGAAACGTATTAAATGGAAGTGACAATTGAAGTGTCAATTCTGTCACAACATTAATGGAGACAAAAATTCCGGTTTTAATGAAATCCACTTCCCAAATATTCAATTGATGAATAAATGGCAAGTGGAGGGACTATCTATATTGGGAAAAATTGAGTTTACATATTAAAAAAGTGTGAAGATGGCGTGTCATGACACGTAGGCTGGTCAAATAGTCAAAGAGTTACAGTTAGCCAAAAGGCACGAGTAGTAATAGATGCGAGCAAAAGCAAAGGAAGAGGCACGGGCGGTTATGTAAAGGATTCAGCTTCTGCAGCTATTCAAGAAATTTAAGTTCAATAATCAAGAAGAGTCAAGGGAATGAATCTGACAGCATACGAGGGTCCAAATACAGTATTTGATAAGCATTAAATGCTGAAAACGTTAGAGAATCTGACTTAAATGTAATAATTATGTAACGTAGCATTCAATGTCATTTATTGCCCACAATAACCTTATTATGACCAAAACAAGGCACTTACATCTGAGATAGCTATAAAAGGAGAAGACTGAACAATTGTAGGGACACAAAAAAAATCATCTGAATATACTTGGTTTACTTGCTTTATTCAGTTATATTCTGGCTATTCAAATTACTTTCTTTTACACATTCTTGCGATTATCAGTAACCCGTATTCTTCTAAATTATAACTTTAGTCAAAATTCCATTTTTTGGTTAAACACTGTCCAGAAGAATTTATATGGAAAATGGCCAAATCACAAATCATTTCCTGTCGGATTAGCGGACAGGTGTCTTATGATGCCCAGTTAGTTAACATTGGCGGGTACGTTAATGACAACGACTTCCCGTTCCGTCCCGTTATTCAATACTAATAAGAAAGAGATAATATTTCAGAATTTAAATAACCCATTTACCGAATAAAAGAATTTCACATATTTCGTGTAGTTGAGTGATATTCACTTTATTTTCCACTTTTCACAAATTTTGACCTAATTCTAATGTATTATCCAACTTATTTTTTCTCAAATAACTAATTATATTTAATGTTGATTGTTATTTCTTAATTTATTTTTGAATAACTTGATCGTGTAAAACTATTTATACCATTATATGATAAATAACTTTTTTACTCAGTTCAATTATCAATGCCAAGTCTAATATGTTACTCTTTTTTTTATGTGCCATAGTTTGACTTCCAGTTCGTCCTTCGGCAACTGTCGTGACGGCACCTAGTCCCTACGACTAGGTAAACCTAACAAGTGCGGGAAAAAAAACAATCGAGACCTTGCGAAAATTATAACTTAAAGCCAAGATTTAACAAAATGAAAATGAAGTGTAAAATGCCACTCGGCACATCCAACACAATATCTCAAACTTCTACAGTACTATCCCAAAACCCGAAAACTCACGGGAACACAAGCTGAGAGAAATATAGTAAAAATGCTCTAACTCCCGGATGTTTACATCAACAGTATGATAGAAGAGCTAATACTACAAGATAGAATAAAGATGGAGACTCTTCGGTCTGCGGACGCGGCAGATGTACCTCGAAATCTCCAAAAACTCTCCCTGCCTCAAGGATGGTAAGCCTGTGCAGAGGTACCTGGATCTGCACATGAAAAACATGCGCAGGAAGGGCATGAGTATACCACAGCGGTACTCAGTAAGTGCCAAGCCTAACCTCGGTTGGGTAGTGACGAGGAAGGTCAGGGCCCTACTGAGGTTAAATAAGATATAAGGTTAAACAATGTGAAATAACAGTGTGATTAAATAACACAAGATATGAAGGACAGCAACAACTATTACAAGGCAAGTAAAATACAGTAAAAGAACGCAACTCAGCTCCAAAATAACAACCGGGGATCTCCCAGGATACCGTCCTGTAGTCCCCAAATATAAATATCATCTCCAGTGGATCTCCCGAGTGCAGTCCCGTAGTCTAACTCATAAATGTGCAGGGGGGATATCCCGGAATGCAATTCCGTAGTCCCAAAGTAAACATACAGGGGAGCTCCCGGGATACCGTCCCGTAGTCCCAAAGTAAAGGTGCAGGGGGATCTCCCGTTTTACCGTTCCGCAGTCCCAAAGTAAATACACAACAACAATAAGATTTCAATAAATGCTAAATTTCGTACTAAGTAAACAGATAAGTCAAGCCTAACATGCTTCACGTAATGCAATTTAGGCAATTTAAGCAAATAGACAATTAAGTCAACTAAGCATGCTTTTCTAAACTAACAACGGGTTAAATACGCAAGTATAATGAAACATGAGAAGGAACTCAATTTAAATACTTAAAAAAAACCGGATTTTAAACAATTAGCTCAAGTACGCGCACGTCACCTCACGTACGAGGCATTTCAATTACCACGATATCAATCCTAACGGGAAAGGTCCCCCACACAAGGTTAGACAAGCCACTTACCTCGAACCGGCTCAAAATCAACTCGAAACCACACCTTTGCCATGAGTATCCGACTCCAAATGGCCCAAATCTATTCAATTCAATTTCATAATGTAAATAACACTTCAAATAACTGATTCTATAATTAAATTCTAATCTAAGACGCGAAATTAGGTAAAATGACCAAAACGCCCCTCATGCCAACGTCTCGAAATCGGGTGAAATCTATATTTTCAGAAACCTGTACTCCCACAAGTCTATTCATAACAAGAACACTGAAATCGGAGTCCAAATGACCCCTCAAATCCTCAATTAAAGGTCTAAGAACTTTTCCCCCAATTTCTACCAAAGTTCCGAAATTAAATGATGAAATTACTAAAGATTGATGGAATATGACTAGAAAAGGTTAAAGAATCGTTACCCAGAGATCTCCTCTTCAAATCCCTCTAAAAATCACCCTCTCTCGAGCTCTAATTCAATTTTTTTCAACTTTTGAAAACAAACCCTCGATATTTCATATTTCTGCTCAGCTATTTCCGCATCTGCGATCATGAGACCGCATCTGCGGACCAAAATGTTGCATATGCAACTTTCATTAAGAGCCCAAGAGCCGCATCGCAGATGCGAAACCACATCTGCGGTGAAGACACATTATAAGAAAGAAAAAGACTCTAAAACTAGTATTTTATATATGTCGTACAATTACTGGCATTATAAAAATATAATACTAAGGATAAGAAAAATTAATATTAAATTGTTTTTAAATATATAATGACACTTAAGATGGAATAGACATGTACTTATCTTTCTTTAAAGTACTCGTTCATATTCATAGTTAACAATTATTTGTGATCGGCTTTTTAGTCCCTTTATAATGTAAAAATTAAGTGTGATTAAAAGAGTAAAAGAATAAATAAAGAGAATATAATAAAAACAAAAAAGGAAAAAGAATTAACAGAAATTCAACGTCTTTCTCTTGTAATGAACCCCACTATCTTCGCTGTTATGTCAAAACCCCCAAAATTCTCTAGATTTTCGCCATTATCATACCCACACACATCAAATGGAATCTTCTCGAATCGACGATGAAGACGGCGACCTTTTAGCTTCTACTTCCAATACCTCCAGTCGTCGGAATTTCCACTGTTACAGTGAAAAATTCGCTTTCAACTCCGATTCCAATTCCGACGACGGCGAAAATGACAATAATACACTCGGCGGTTCCAGCCGGAAATTTAGCTTCGACGAGACGGAGCGAACTCCAAGATTATTCGACCGATTCTACGGCACTTCATCTTCCGATGACGAAGAGTTCAGCTCCGGTTCAGGTCAAAGCGGCGCCGTTCGTAAACGACTTGATTATATGATTCAATTCCTCGACCGTAAGCTTTCTTCGGAAACAGCTGCTACTTCTGACGGTAATACTAACGGCAAGAGCCAGTCACAGGGTTTACCTGAGTTTGTAGGTAAAGGTGGCGGTACCGGCATTTTCAAGCTGCCGGTGCGTGCCGCAGTGCATCCTGATCGGCCGCCGTCATTGGAATTACGGCCGCATCCATTGAGAGAGAGGCAAATCGGACGATTTTTGAGGACTGTACTGTGTAATGGATCTCAGCTATGGGCCGGGTCGGAGTGTGGAGTTCGGGTATGGAATTTGTCGGATATATATGAGGCTGCTGCTGAAGAAGAAGATGAAGATGAGGACTTTGAGGATGCTGCACCTTTTGTGGAGTCTGTTAGCGTTTCACCAACGTTTTGCCTTGTTGAAGATGCTGGGAATAGGTTGATGTGGAGTGGACACAAAGATGGTAAAATCAGGTGTTGGAAAATGGACAGTGAAATTAGCAGTAGAGAGAAAGGTGCTGCTTGTGGAAGAGCTGCTTTGAAAGAAGTGCTGACGTGGCAGGCTCATCGCGGTCCAGTTCTTTCCATGATCATGACTTCCTATGGTAAAAGTTTGAGTCTTTCCTAATACCTTTCTGTGTAATTGCATCCACTGTTCATTCTCATGTGTTGTGTCAACATGCAAGTTCTCCTTCCAATTTTTGTGGCGGTGTTTTTCTAGCACGAGGTTTTAAGAAAATAGGGAAGACTTTTGAAACTTGTGCTCTAAAATGAGCCCTACACGTTTGTGTTGCTAGAAATCATCTCATTAGGGGAAATGAGAATTTTAAAGTTACATTTTTTTTAAATAAGTATAACATTCTTTGTGGACAGACTAAAAAGGAAGGTATATCATATAAATTGGGATAGAGGGACTAGGGAGTAGGGAATAGTTTTTTTGACTTACTATATTGCATTTTTTAGCACTTCAAAAACTAAATTTACTAATGTAATTTGCTCGATCATCTTATATAAGCTAGTATTAAAATCATTTGTGTTCATTTTCTTGTATGATGTAGTAAATAGACAGTAGGTTAGGCAAAGCTAGGATGAAAAAACCACACGGAAGTAGGGATCCCACACGCTGGGTTAATCACTAAGGTCTTATACAATTTTATGTTGGATGATTTCGACCGGGGATTTAAACAGCTATACCCTAGTCTTTCTTATTATCGTTACTTGGCTGACTGTTACGTATTATTTCCATTGTTTAGTCTCCAGTCTTTTCTTTCTTGGTGCAGAAGGAACAAAAACGTAATTGCACAATTTTTGGAGGTCAAAGCGAGTTTGGATATCAGTTAGATAAGCAAAACCTATGCATCAATTCCAAACAAGTTGGGGTAGGCTATATGAATCCTTACTAACCACGTTTATCCAATTAAGTTCATCTTAGGCCAACATTGTGCAAAATCAATAAAAAGTAGTAAAAGTTCTCTAATATTTTTAATTATCTATACTAGGACTAAAAAAACTCTTAGAAATATAGGACCTAAAGTAAACATACTAAGCACTCAATGATGTAGTGTAGTGGTCAATGAGCAGGCAAGAATCACGAGGTTTCAGGTTCAAATCCCATCGGAAGTAAAAGCACTAGGTGATTTCTTCTCATTTGTCCAAGCCTTAGTGGATAGAGTTACCTGGTCAACATTGTGCAAAATCAATAAAAAGTAGTAAAAGTTCTCTAATATTTTTAATTATCTATACTAGGACTAAAAAAACTCTTAGAAATATAGGACCTAAAGTAAACATACTAAGCACTCAATGATGTAGTGTAGTGGTCAATGAGCAGGCAAGAATCACGAGGTTTCAAGTTCAAATCCCATCGGAAGTAAAAGCACTAGGTGATTTCTTCTCATTTGTCCAAGCCTTAGTGGATAGAGTTACCTGGTACTTGTTGCTGGTGGGATGTAGCAGGTATCCCGTAGAATTAGTCGAGGTGCGCGCAAGCTAGTCCGGATACCGCAGTTATTAAAAAAAAAAATAAACATACTAACATAACTAAAACATTTTCTTAACTAATTGATAGTGCCCATATAGAATAAATGAACTTTAGGCCTAACTCAACCCCAAAAGGTAGCTCATGAGGGGATAATTGGCCAAGACTTGCTATCATGATGGTTTTTTATTTGTTGAAAGTTTCTTACAACCAACACTGAAATTGCCGCTTGAAAGAAAAAAAAAAGTAGCTATGAGATTGCTGCCTTTATTCTGAACCAGAAATAGCATTTGGATGGATCTCTGTGCCATTCTTGACTTGCACTGTGATGCATTGATATCCAAAGTGGCCTTCTTAGTTTCTAGTTTCTTTTTGATGAGTAAATTAGTTACATTAAAACTGGACTGATAAAATGCCAGTTTTACAATAAAAGAAAAGGCTAATGTTAGTGGGAGTAACTCAAGTGATGTGCTTAATTCTGATCTGATGAGCAATTTCATTTAGGCGATCTATGGTCTGGATCTGAGGGTGGTTCCATCAAGATCTGGCCGTGGGAAGGAATTGAGAAATCGCTTTCTCTGATAGAGGAGGAAAGGCACATGGCTGCTTTGTCTATAGAGAGGTCATATGTGGATCTAAAGAGCCAAGTTATACAAAATGGCACATGCAATAGCATATTTTCTGTCGATGTCAAATATATGATCTCTGATTGCTCTGGAGCAAAAATTTGGACTGCTGGTTATGTGTCATTTGCACTTTGGTGAGTACCTTCAGAATCATTTTACAAACAAATGTCTTCATTTATATTGTCTTGTAGCTTGCTAGTTTTTGCATTGTTGCTACAATTTTATTTTTGAAACTTAATGTTACAACGAACAAGCCTAATAATGTTATGTTAAACCACACTTAAAATTCTATTAGTGCTCAGTCATTCATCAGTGCAGACATGTTTTTGATTGAAGAATGGATGTGCTAGTCTTGAACTTCCGCCATATTCTTTCCTTGGTTATTGTGCTTTTTATATTTGAAGTTGTGATGCATATATTAGATTATATTTGCACATCCCTTAGGCTTTTCACTGCTAGATTTTCTGGTTGTTTCGAAATGAAATCTTACTATTCAGGTCATCTGGTTCTGATTATGTTGATTGTTTCTTGTCAATTGCTTTTGACTTTCAGGGATGCGCGGACGAGAGAGTTACTGAAAACTTTTAACACAGATGGTCAGGTTGAAAATACACTAGCAGCACAAGATCCTGTAATTGAAGATGAAATGAGGATGAAAATAGTGTCCAGTTCGAAAAAGGACAAGTCTCAAAGTTCTATCGGCTTCTTTCAGCGTTCACGCAATGCTATCTTGGGAGCAGCTGATGCTGTTCGTAGGGTTGCGACAAAAGGAGGATTTGGAGAAGAGAATCGGAGAACTGAAGCATTGATCATTACGGCTGATGGAATGATTTGGAGTGGATGTGCAAATGGATTACTTGTCCAATGGGATATAAACGGTAATCGGTTGCAAGAAATCCAGTATCACGCATTCTCTGTTCAATGCTTATGCACATATGGGTTACGGATTTGGGTGGGTTATGCTAGTGGTTATATTCAGGTGTTGGATCTTAATGGTAATCTACTTGGAGGATGGATGGCTCATAGTAGTCCTGTAATAGATTTGTCGGTGGGTGGAGGTTATGTTTTCACTTTGGCTAATCATGGTGGTATACGCGGTTGGAGTGTGGTATCTCCTGCACCAGTGGATGGTATTTTGCGCTCAGAGTTAGCTAGCAAGGAATTTTTGTATACCAGGCTAGAGAATTTAAAAATATTGGCTGGTACATGGAATGTTGGACAAGGAAGAGCTTCTCCTGATTCACTTATATCATGGCTAGGTTCTGCAGCAGCAGATGTTGGCATCATTGTTGTTGGCTTGCAGGAGGTGGACATGGGTGCTGGTTTTCTTGCTATGGCTGCTGCTAAAGAAACAGTAAGTTTCCTTTCTTTTTCCCCCTTTCTCTCCAACCCCAGCGGCCTCTCTTCGGTCTCTAGACTGGTGTTGCTTTCTTCTCTCAGAAATGTGGAGATGATTTTTTTTAGAAAAAATTGTCCAGCGTATAAGTGGAGAATAGTTCTCAAAATACTAGTCACTTGTGGAAGTGCTTCCAACACCCAAAAATAATTTTGTTATTATCGCATCCAAGCACCATATAGTCTCTAAAGACCACCAAACCTCTCTCTCTCTCTCTTTTTGGATTAAGTAAGAAGTATTATAAATGGCATCAAGAAGATG
This sequence comes from Nicotiana attenuata, assembly GCF_001879085.1. NCBI lineage: Eukaryota > Viridiplantae > Streptophyta > Magnoliopsida > Solanales > Solanaceae > Nicotiana > Nicotiana attenuata. Next base: position 230,035 of record NW_017670437.1, read on the forward strand.
CATGAGATCAGAGAAGTATCAAAGGGGTGAGTTTGTTAGCTCTGTTACTATGAACCTATGCTATGGCTAGAGAGCTAACAAATCCAAAAGTTTGACATGCGAGTCAACTGGGGATAAACTATCCCAACAACATAAATTTAAAAGACAACTAGCCTTAAAGGCGTGGTTTAGAGTTGCTAAACCTCTCTTCTTTGAGGTAACTTTGTATACTGAATGAAGCCAAGGGCAAAGTAGTTGTAGTTTTGATTGGTAGCTAGACAGGATAAAGAACAAGTTACTGGGCTTTTTTATATATATATATATATATATATATATATATATATATGTGTGTGTGTGTGTGTGTGTGTGTGTGTGTGTGTTCGTGCGTATAATCATTTGTAGAATATGAGAACCTTCTATAGATACCAAAGTCTAAACGCATGCTAGTTCATGCCTTTCTTCACTGTAGGTTACATTGACTTTCAATTATAAAAAAAAAAGTTATATTAATTTTCTTTCCTAAAACTTTCTCAGTGACACTAACTAGAATCGTCAAAATATTACCCAAGGAGAAGCTTATCACTAGAATGGTTTACTGATCGACTTGAATATACGGTTTTCCTCTCTGTTCTTTCTCTTAATCACTTTAGTCCGTGAAAGATTATTCTCAAATATAAAACGGCATAAATAGAAAAACTGAGGCTTTGTGCTTTTCCAAAAAGGCGCAAATAGAGGAAATAAGATAATACTGCTGTATATATTATCATCAATGTGTGTTTTGTTTGTAAGTTACATGGCATTTTATATTAAGGCTCCAGTTAGCAAGAGCCTTCTCATGATAAAATATATTCTGGTCTAGACTTACATCTTCCTAGCTGCTGGTCATGTCTTTCTTGGTTTCTGTTCCTGTAGTTGTTATAATTTTTTTTATACTATAAGCTTTTAGGCATACTAATAAAAGAAAAAAAAATATAACTCCTTAAAACACATTTTAGATGCAGGTGGGTCTTGAAGGAAGTTCTGCTGGTCAATGGTGGTTGGAAATGATTGGAAAAACCTTGGATGAAGGATCCACTTTTATCCGTGTTGGCTTCAGGCAGTTGGCAGGCTTGGTTATTTCTGTCTGGTAGGTATTGCTTATGGATCCTATGCACAAGGCTTGAATAACTTTGGTATTTAGCGTTTAAGCGTATGATATAGACAGCAGAATCTGCTGAGGAAGACTCACATTAGGTTTCACATGACTTGAGGTGAAATGTTAGTTCAATGTATGGCTGGCAGTTCTTGAAGTTTTCAATCTTTAGATACCCACCTCAAGCCCACCTCAAGATGCAATATGTTTATGCTTGATGAATGCTCTTTTTATTCTTGGATCTTCTCTTTTGACTAAAGTCACGAGTTCCAGTTTTTTTTTATATATGAGCAAAAGGCCTACCATTTAACTCTAACTCACCCCTTCCTCCAACTGGGGAACACAACTTGTATTCAAGTGAATGGAAGTCAACTTTCCTGCTTATTTTTGTATGTAAACTATGGTTTGCTCATTCAATTTATAGTGTCTATCTAAACAATTTCTTTTTGATGCATAAACTATCTATTAACTAGATTTTGATGAGTGGGGGCCTATATTTGTACACGTGTCTGATATCTGATGAAACAAAAATATTTTCCAGGGTCAGAAGTACCATTAGTCGTTATGTTGGCGATGTTGATGTTGCAGCAGTACCTTGTGGTTTCGGGCGTGCAATTGGAAACAAGGTATGATTGCATTCTCCTTTTTGCTGTTTCTTGATGGATCTTATTGTATTATGCTGAAAGTTGAGAGCAAATTAGTTGTTTGATGGTGACTAGTTCTATTTTGAAGCCTAAGAATAGCGTTAGGTTACTTATAATCTAGAACTTCTCTCTTACTTGGGATCACCCTACAACATGTCCTAGGATTTTGTCATGGAATAGGTTTATGCATGATTTCTTCCTGGGTTTCTTGCAATATTTTGTCGAAATATGGGAAACATAGGGACTCAGAACCTAAGTCATGCTTGTGCCAAAAAAAAAAAGCCACCAGGAGTAATTTTACAGCAGTGTAATACAGTAGAGAAAGGGAGCACAGTTCTATGGAACACAATCTTCCTAACTGTAAGTTTCTATGTTCATATGAACATTACTAGTTCTACCATAATCTTGAGTGTCCATTTAAACAGTTTGGTTGGACATACTTGAAGCACATGTTTGTTGTGACCCTCGTAATGCAAACATGGGAATTACTACTATAGCGTTCAACACATATTATCGCCATTCTTAATTCTTTTGATATGTTCGACAAGTAGATAACATTCTTTATATTTGTGATATTAATTTTTGTCATGGTCCTCCAAACAGGGAGCAGTAGGATTGAGGATGAGAGTCTATGATCGTACTATGTGCTTTGTGAACTGTCACTTTGCTGCACATTTAGAAGCTGTCAGTCGCCGGAATGCTGATTTTGACCATGTTTATCGAACTATGGTCTTTAGTCGGCCATCAAATTTTCTCAATGCTGCTGCTGGTATGGTGCCATACCTTTTCACAGCTTGCTTGCTTGCCTGCTCTATGTATTTAATCTGGGTTGCTTATGGTTCTCGGTTGCCATTGGTCCTTTCTGTTGCAGCTGGCGTCTCATCTGCAATTCAAATGCTCCGCAGTGCAAATGTATGTACATTCAAATTGGTATTTTGGCTGTCTGTCTTTAATGGTCTTCTTAAAATATTTGCTTCTTTCATTGGAGCAGTGTATTTTAATTAGCACAGATGAAAACATTGAGTTATGCTTGTCAGGGTGCATTTAACTCTGCAGAAGCAATGCCAGAGCTGTCTGAGGCAGATATGGTTGTGTTTCTTGGTGACTTGAACTATCGGCTTGATGGCATTTCTTATGATGAAGCAAGAGATTTTATTTCTCAAAGGTGCTTTGATTGGCTTAGAGAGAGGGATCAGTTGCACACAGAGATGGCAGCTGGGAATGTCTTCCAAGGAATGCGTGAAGCAGTAATCAGATTTCCTCCAACATACAAATTTGAGAAGCACCAAATTGGCTTAGCAGGTGACTGTAGCTATCAATTCTGCAATTGACTGTCACAATCCTCTCTTCTTTCATATTTGCAGACAGGATGTAAATGATCTATATATATTTCTCTCTCCTCCTCTGAATGTCTGATGTGGTTATAATTGTCTCATTTGTAAGGGTATGATTCTGGTGAAAAGAAGCGGATTCCTGCTTGGTGTGACAGAATTTTGTACCGTGATAGCCGTTCCGCCTCAGCTTCTGCGTGCAGCTTAGATTGTCCTATCGTCTCATCAGTTTTGCAGTAAGTTCTCCATATGAACCCAAAATAGTTGAAGTCCGCGATTTTTCAGGGCACTTGACAATAATGTTTCTGTGGCTTTTCTTTTTTCTTTTTCCAGTTCTTTTTTTTTTGTCTTTATACAAGAGACCAAGAATGTGTGTTTCATCCTTCATTTCTCCATCCGCTTCTCAAACTCTTCTTCTTTAGTTCTTTTGTCATATTTATGTATTTCACTACATGCCTTTACCTCTTTTTCCACCTTTTTTCTGTATCATATTTCTGTTTCCTCTCTTCCCACTCTTCTAAAAGCCTCTCCTTTAATAGGTATGAAGCTTGCATGGATGTGACAGATAGTGACCACAAGCCTGTAAGGTGCATATTCAATGTGGAGATTGCTCGAGTGGATGAATCGGTGAGAAGGCAAGAATATGGGGAAATCATTAGATCAAATGAGAAAGTTGTGCTTATGCTTGGAGAACTGAATAAAATTCCAGAAGCGATAGTCAGCACAAATAACATAATCCTCCAGAACATGGACGCATCCATCTTGCGCATTACAAATAAGAGCGGCAAAAACAAAGCTATTTTTGAAATAACTTGTGAGGGGGAGTCCACTGTTAAAGATGACGGGCAAGTGGTTGATCATCCTCCAAGAGGTTCTTTTGGTTTCCCTCGTTGGCTTGAGGTAACTTCCGCTTCTTAAATTGGAGGATTGGAGCTTTTCTATCATTATAGTGGCTGGGGCTTGAGGCAAGGGTTCTAATTTGCTTACTTGTGAGATTTTCCAAAGTGATTCCTCTCTCCCCCTTGTGTTTTCTTTTTCTAATTGTTTTTCAAGAGTTGGAAGATTGGAAGTCACGACTGGTTCAGTCACTCTGGACATTCACGTGAACCATGATGTTAGTATTCGCCTATTTTAGAAATCTGACCATCAGAAGTTGGGTGCCTCGCTGAGAATCTTATTTGGGACCCGCTGACCTTAAAGCTAACTACACCACAAAGAACCTAAAATACATGCGTAGGCTTCTATTTGTCTGTGTTGCAGAAGACGAAAAGTATGGAAATGAAGAGAAAAAATGTAGTAGTAGGGGATTTTTTCGAAATGAAAAAATGAAATTATTAGTAAATGAGTGGGATGACTTATGAAGAACTGTGGTTTACTGTTTGGATATGGTTAGACCAACACCAAGTTCCATTTTGGAAAGGGTTAGGGTCCCACTGTAGCTTCAAAATCTGCTTTTTTAGTATGTTGCCTTTAAAAGAAAAGCTATTTTCAGTTTGTCATAAGCTAAATTTGCACTCTAAATACTCGGCTTTTAAGAATCTGATGCATTTGGGTTGAACTTCAACAGGTCAATCCTGCAGCTGGCATCATTGAACCAGACCATATTGTTGAAATTTTAGTTCACCATGAAGACCACCAGACACTTGAGGAGTTTGTTGATGGGATTCCTCAAAACTTTTGGTGTGAAGATGCCAAGGATAAGGAAGTCACATTGGCAATCAACGTCCGCGGTTGCTTCTCAACGGAGACAAAATGTCACCGTATTCGTGTACGCCACTGCTTTTCAGGCAAGCCTTTGCCAGCAGAGATCATGCCCAACAACTCTAATCATCTCCGGACAAATGTCCTTCACCGATCTGACTTTCAGCCTCTTGGGTCTGCGCCTGATGTTGTTGACGACCTAATAAATCTAAGTAGTCCTTGATAAGCAAGCTTGTCTCCAGGTTGAACCATGCCCAAATCGCGTGGTTTTGATTCATCGAACTGGCAATCCAATCTGTGTATGTGTAAATAGTCACCAAAGGGTCTCAGTATTATGCTCTCAACAAGTAGGACTTCTCTATAGGAGACTTTCTTTGAATACGTCATTCTTTTGAGCTGGCCGCTTCTGAAATTTTCGGACCATCACTTTGAACGTGTATAGCATAAATTGCACTCTTGTAATAACCTAGAGCTAGTTGTGTATGTAACCATGTATGTATCCGAGTGAGTGGCACATTTTGTGAAGAGAGTTGAACCCGTCTAAGGTTGTGGCGGGCGTTTGACCTCTTGAGTATTTTTTTTGATACACTTCTTGTTTTTACATTTTTCTGTTTTGGCAAGAAAATTGTGTGTTAAACATGAACAGGAAACAGAGGAACGGCAAGTGTTTACCTCTCTCTAGCATTGTGTTTCCTTCTTTTGTTTGACTTGCTGATATTACTTTCCATTAGGTCATATTTTTTTTGGTAACACTGTATCCATTAGGTCATATTCACTTGCATGAAAAGCAAGGAAAATGGAGATTTCGTGTTGGAAATATATTGCACTTTAATGTAAAAATACTAATGTTATTTTGTATTATATTGTGTGGAAAGTGGCTGTAATTCCTGCTAACCCACTATTTTCTGGTAAAAAGTGGCTATAACTTTTTTTTAACAACTCTCCCATGTTCTATCACTACTTGCACACTAAATTATCCACTAACCGATATTCACCCATGATCTCATAATTTATTACTTGATTATCTACCAATTTATTTTAAGTAAGAATTCCTACACCTATAAATAATGGTTGTTTTTACCTTTTGAATGCGTGAGAAGTCTTGTAGTGTGCACAAAAGGTGAGTTGTATTTGTAAAAGAAAGAGAGTTGTGAGAAAGAATTCTAAATCTTCAACTTTTTAGTAGAAAAGGGAATTTTACTTTGTTGATGGAAGGTGTTTATTTTGTGGTGGAGCTTTCGACTCAACAACTTATTCAGAATAATGTTGTTGGACTACTATATCTTGGGGAGACAAGTCAAGAAAATTAGTGTTGGACCAGTAATCTCCAGTGGCTTTAATCTCCTTGAGCGAGATATTCGCACCTCGGCCTGAAGAAGATATTTAATTTTTCTTTGTTATTTTTCAACAGTACTTATATTTCCACCAATAAGATATACTGTCACGATCTAAAATCTCACCACAGGCGCGATGATAACACTTAGAGGCTGATTTTGCAGCTTTTAATTTGGATATAAGATTGAGCAACGCAATCTTGAGGGAATAAATCCTCTACAAATGGTTATCGTCATGCTAGAAGGTACATACATTAGAAGTGTATAACAAGGTTTGTTGGAGGTTACATGGCATCGGCTCAGTCAACCAGTGCCGATGATATCCAGACACTTTGAATTAGAGATCTCCAGTTTTTGATGGATGAATAATATCTTTATAGCTGCTTAACAAAAATTGGAGATGTACTAAAGTTTCTAAAATACATTGTTGTTGCTGAGTTTTTAATATATAAAATTATGTCTTAGGGAGAAGAATAGATCCTTTAAATTGTTGTGAGAATTGGTAAGTCTTTGCTATTGTCATATGTTTTGTATTGATTTTCTATTGAGTGTTATGTAGGTTTATCTGAGGTAAATGAATATTATGCTCCGGTGTTTATATGCAACAACTAACTTTATATGATAAACTAAGTATCAGTAACATCCCTGCATATTACTTCGATTGACAAGTTTGAGATAGTTACCAAAATGATTTATCCATTAAAATCATTTATTTTCCATCGTTTTTCTAAATCACAGTCCTTCCTTCGTACTCAGAATTGCACAGTTGAAGTCTAATTAGCATGACTATTCTTGCAGGAGTTCCTTCCCAATATGAAGAATGCGTGGAGCTTCTCAAAAATAAATTTTGCATTCAAAGGTTAAAATAATTATATACAAATGTAAAGTTGTTTGCTTGCGATATGCAAAGTAAAGTAGCTTATAATGCATTATAGTACAATTAAGGCGGCTAGAAATTCCAACAATAAAGCAGTAAAAATAATAATATTAATAAGACATGAATTTTGTGAAATTACTTTTATTTAATATTCTCCGCGCATCGCGCGGGTAAGTATAGTAGTTTGTAAAAGAAAGAGAGTTGTGAGAAATAATTCTAAATCTTCAACTTTTTAGTAGAAACTTTCGACTCAACAACTTATTCAGAATAATATCGTTGGACTATTATATCTTGGGGAGACAGTCAAGAGAATTAGTGTTGGACCAGTAATCTCCAGTTGGCTTGAATCTCCATGAGCGAGATATTCGCGCCTCGGCCTGAAGAAGATATTTAATTTTTCTTTGTTATTTTTCAATAGTACTTATATTTCCACCAACAAGATATACTGTCACGATCCAAAATCCCACCACAGGCGCGGTGATGACACTTAGTCTCTAAGACTAGGTAAGCCGATTATAATAACAATTCAAGCCTTTTTTTTAAAGCAGAATTTAATACAACTATCGAAACAAAACGGAAATAAGCCTTCACTAAACTGGTAATACAAAGTCACGAACTCTCACTGAATACATGAAATGATCTCAAAGATCGAAATACAATACTGTTCGAATAATAACTGACAATACAATTAAAGGAAAAGGCTACAAGGGACTGCGACGACCAAGCAGCTCTACCTCGAATCCTTACGATCAACAAGCTAACTCTGCCCGAGTCCGATATCTCCAATACCTGGCTCAGCTAAAAAAAAAGCAGAAGTGTAGTATGAGTACACCACAGTCGGTACCAGTAAGTATCAAGACTAACCTCTGTGGAGTAGTGACGAGGTACAGTCAAGACACTCACTAGTCAAGATAACCTGTGCAGTATAGCAGTATAACGATAATAATGGAAAGCATATCAATGTAAGGCCAATAGCATAGAGAATTCAAATTACAACCAATAGTGAAGATAAGGGGAACACGAATGGCAACGAGAAATAACCAGATAATTAAGCAACAACATAGCCGGTGTACGGATGAAGTATGAATGTGTTCAAGTAGAGAAAACGATGAAAACTCAACCAATCAAATCATTCCTAATACACGAATTTCAACAATCCCACTTTTCGCAATCTCATATCATAAATTACAACTTCCAAACGCTACACACATGGCACCTTGTGCCCACATTTTTCATATCACTTTTGCATGGCAAAATTCATGTGCTATCGAGTATATAGTATTCGCGTCAAATGCTAATACGTAATATTCGAGGGATCTATACAATAAAGTAGCATTGTAGTTTCTAAACCAAACGACAATCAATGAGAAAATGAGTTTATCTTGGAAAACATTTGGGTGAAGAGAATACATTTTCAAATAATAAGACATCGGATAAGCCACCAATTTGAATCTAGAATTTAATAAATTAAAATATAATAGCAATTCCTTTTTTAAGTAAAGTAGAAATATCAAATAGGGTAAGGAAATTAAGTTGAGAAATCGATTATAATGAAATATGACGACTATTAAAAATAGTAAAGTACCGAATGAAACGGCGAGTGCTAACTTAAGAGTCATATACGGTAAATATGTTATTAATTCTTTATTTAAAATCTTTATATTACTAACAACACAACATGGTAGATAATGACTCAACATAGTAAATTTATCTTGAAAATTATTTTACCAAAATAATAGTAACAGGAAATGGCGGCAAAGCAGTAAACTAATGAAAACAACTCAATCTTCAAAAACCAGTAAGTGCCTGAGATATCAAACCTCAGAGTCTCGTACGAAAGAACCGAAGTTAACACAATACAACAAGGAATACAAAACACATAAACTGTTGCGACGCAACTCGTTCCCATCGTACAAACACGATCCACCCTTATTCCACCATGTAAATATCAATACTAATAAGTAAATATATGTTGCGGCGCGCAACCCAATCCCACGGTATAAACACGATCCACCCTTATTCCACCATGTAAATATCATTAATGATAAGTAAATATATATGTTGCGGCGCGCAACCGGATCCTACCATAAAATCAAAGTCAATATCATAATTCTTCCTTATTTCACCATATCAATCCTCCCTTATTTCACCTGTTGCGGCGTGCAACCCGATCCCACCGTACAATATCAATATCACAATATAAATATCCTCCCTTATTTCACTTGTTACGGCGTGCAACCCGATCCCACCGTACAATATCAAATCACAATCCTCCCTTATTTCACCTGTTGCGGCGTGCAACCCGGTCTACAAGCAATTTAAATACAATAACTCAATTTTTAAGAATTTCTACAATCAATGGTATGAGTACACGGCAATAATGATACTACGTAAAAATCAAAGTAATACAACGAACATTACAAAAATGACAGGACAAGGAACATGATAACTAAGGTGTGCAATCACAACAACTAATGCAAGTAACAGATAAGCACGGAGTCATAGAGGGAACTCAACAATTAAGAGGTCACAAAATAATAAGGAAGGAAACATCTTCAACTAAAGCATATGAATGCAAAATATCAAGTAAGAAGTACCATGAATGCTAACAACGTCAAATAAAGTATGTAAGAGTAAACATGTGCCAGCAATTTTTAATTAAATACATAAAAGGTGCCTAAGAGTTTAAACCGATAGAAATTTCACATATAACCCCGAGTACGTACTCGTCACCTTGCGTACACGGCTTTCACAATACACAAATTGCACAAACGACTCAATCCCTAAGGTAATTTCCCCCACACAAGGTTAGGCAAGATACTTACCTTGACGAAGTTAGGCCGATACTCCAAAATGGCCTTCTCGCATGAAACGACCTCTGGACGGCTCAATTCTAAGCAAAATAATTTCATAAAATAATTAAAACTCATAGGAAACAATTCCGTATAATAAAATATCGACTTTTAATTTTACACTAAAAGGTCAACCTGAAAGTAAACCCGAAAGTCAATCCAGGGCCCGCACCTCGGAACCCAAATTTTTTTTTATGAAATCCAAGCACCATTTCGATACGAGTCCAACCATACCAAATTTATCAAATTTCAATAACAAATCGCCCTCCAAATCCTCATTTTTCGTTTTTGAAAGTTTTTACAAAAATTCTATTTTCTTCCAATCAATTCACTAATTAATGATGAAATCATGAAATACAACAAATTTCGGATATAGAACACTTAAGCAAATTAAACTCGTGAAGAACTCCTCCAAAATCGCCCAAAACCGAGCACCAAAATCCAAAAATGAACAAAAATTCCAAACCCCGAATATATATATGATTCTGTCCTATTTTCCTCCATTTGCGGACCATTATTTCGCATCTATGATCTCGCATTTGCGGTTCCAACTAGCCAGCCTAGTGGTCGCACCTGCAACTCCGCAGAAGCGCACAAACTGTCACAGAAGCAGTCCTCTGCCCAGGTCTCTATCGTCGCAGAAGCGACCAGATTCTCGCATAAGCAACTCCGCATCTGCGATCAACCCTCCGCAGATGCGGATACACCAGAACACTACCCAACAGCCTTAACCAAAAAATTTCCGAAACGATCCGAACCTCATCTGAAACTCACCCGAGCCACTGAGACCCCGTCCGAATGTACCAATAAGTCTTATAACATAACGTAGACCTACTCGAGACCTCAAATCACATCAAACAACGTCGAAACTACTAATCGCACTTCGATTTGAACTTATGAATTTCCAAATTTTCCAACTTTCAAAACTCGTGCCGAAACATATCAAATGAATTCCGATTGACCTCAAATTTTACACACAGGTCATAAGTGACATAACGGACCTATTCCAAATTTCCAAAATCAAAATTCGATCCCGATATCCATAAAGTCAACTCCCGGTCAAACCTCTCAACCTTCCAAAACTTCAACTTTCCAATTTCGCCAAAATGCGCCGAATTACCCTACGGACTTCCAAATCCAAATCCGGACGTACGCCTAAGTCCAAAATCACTATACGAAGCCATTGGAATCATCAGAACACCATTTTGGGGTCGTCTACAGAAAAGTCCAACTCTGGTCAACACTTACCGCTTAAGTTTCAAAACAAGAATCCTCCTTCCAAATTGATATAATCATCCGAAAACCAAACTACACAAGTTATAACACATAATAAAAAGCTGCTCGAGACCTTAAGCCACTGAACGAAATGCTAATTCCCAAAACGACCGAGCGGGCCATTACATCTTGGTCAAAAACTCCTAGTTTTGTCTTGCTTGTTCCAAACAATATCTCAATACCGCTTTTCATTTCAAGTATTCAAATTAAGTGAATATTATAGCTAAGAAAAATGAAAAATGAAGTAAAATAAGGTGCGAAAGAATATCCCTCTATTATCTTCTTCATTCTCTTCTTCCAATAAATTATCAATTCAATTGTATTGTATTCCAGTGACCATTCCTCCCGAAAGAGAGAAAGGGAAAAAAGGGAAAAAGAGGAAAAGAATATCCCTCTATTATCTTCTTCATTCTCTTCTTCCAATAAATTATCAATTCAATTGTACTGTATTCCGGTGTCTGTTTTAAAAGGCAAAATTGGGATTCGCTCGGGGCTCGCCCCGGAGCAGAGCACTCGTAAAACGCCCATGGGATTATGTGTGTGGCTTAGTTCCGTGAGACTTACGCCTCGGCCATCGGGGCTTATATCCCGGACACGCCCAACGCCCAGCGTACTGGACTTCGCCTAATAGAACTTTATGCAATTGCATGTAACTAACCTTGTAAATCCTCAAATTTTCTTAATAAATCGTTTAATACTCAAAATTACTTTTTTCTTAATTATAAATCATTAAGTTGAGAGTATTTTATATGATAATTAAAATAAAAATTATTGCACTTTATCCACTAAAGCTGCTATGATAGTTAAATTTAAAGATATCTTTTATTAAAAAGTATTTATTTATTAACTTTTATTATGTGTTTACTATATAATATTTCATAATTTTTATAATTATTTTTCTAATTTTTTTTTCCACGTTTAGGAGAAACAATACTTATTAATTTAATAGCTCAGTATTAGCTAGTAACTATTTACAAATAATTAGTTATCATGGTATTGTATGGTGAATTATGTGTCACTTTATTAACTTGTTGAAAGTTAAGAATGAATGATGCTAGAGAATTATATTTAAATTGTGAATTATGTTTTTGTGTAAATTCTCTTCAAATAGAAAGCATATTAAATAAAAGGTGCATTTTAAGAAAGAATATCAAATTATAATATCGAAATTCTTTCAAGATTCATTACTCCTTAAGAGATACATATAAGATTTCGTATCAAATACATTAATTTTGATGTATGAGTTGTAACGACATTGCAGCTAATTTGCATATTATGATATATGTCATACTTTTCGTATTATTCATAGTTGAATTATAATATATAAATATTTTAAATAGATTATTTGTTATAATTTTGTGATTTTAATGTAATTTTTATAATTATTTTTTATTTTATACTATCTCAAAAGTCTTGAAATTAGTAAAATTTAAAGATCCATGGGACTTACGCCTCTGGAGTTACACCTCGCCTCGTCAGAGGTAAAACGCCCCGCCTCACGCCCCCGCTTTTTAGAACATTGATTCCAGTGACCATTCCTCCTGGAAGAGAGAAAGGGAAAAAAGGGAAAAAGAGGGAATACTAGTCTGTATCTATTCAATTTTGTTTTCAGTTTACTCAAATACAATTTCTCCCTTTTCTTCTAGTTAACCATTGAGGTAAAATAAAATAAATAAAAACACTCGAAAACCTAAACAAACAGAAAAATGGACAAAATATCATGGTATAGCCAGTTTTCACACTGGTCAATGAAAAATAACCAGCGTTTATCAAGTCAATGAAAAATAGCCACTATTTTGCTGCACCAGGGACCGGTCCAGTATAATATACGGGAGTTCTGGTGCATTTGTGTACGAACTCCAGCATATTATGCTGGACCGGTATACTTTGCTAACTCCTGTAAAATTTGCGGGAGACTGGAGCACCAGTGCTCCAAACTCCAGTATATTATACTGGACAATTATACTTGCTGGAACTCCCGTAAAATTTGCGGGAGTTCCAGCATAATTATGCTTGAACTCCCGTAAAATTTGCGGGAGTTCCAGCATAGTTATCCTGGAATTACGGGAGTTCAAGCATACTTATGCTGGAACTCCCGTAAAATTTGCGGGCGTATTTTTCCGGATTTTGAAGTGTTTTCGCTCAGATTTAAAGTGGCTAAATTTCGATGACTTTTAAAACTTGGCTATTTTTCAACGACCAGTGATAAATCTGGCTATTTTTGAATTTCTCCGAGAAAAATGTGGCGGTAGGAGTTACAGTATTAACGAATTAAAAAAATGTTCATTTTTATACATTCTCTTAATATGTAGACAACAATCCTAAAAAGTTCTTTCATTGATTAAAGCGTATAAATCCATGGTAATTAAGATATTTAATCAATCCAAGTAGAAATTACTTATCCACAAAGTAGCGATTGGAATCTCCTAAAAAATACCTCTTTTCGAGCTCCAAAACTTTGTGAAAAAAGTGATTAAATTTCAGAAAAAGTTAAAAAAAAAAATGGAATAGTTGTCCCAACCTGAATCAGATGCTAGATGATCCCAAAACTCAACTTTGACAAGCACAACATAATCCTTGCGAGATTCCGCCCAAGATAGTCTTTTGAAAAATCCAATTTAGCCTTAAAATGAGAGAGATATGATGTTTTAAAGTGAGAAACATAAAACATGATTTTAGCACGAAAATAAAGTCGTTATGTGTCATATTTTGAGCAGAACTTGAGACAGGATCTGGAACGCCATCATCCAAACATAAGTCTAATTGACTTTTCATTTATCGATTTTTCTCCATTCTTGCGGTACTGGAGTCAAATAGATTTCTGCTTATTAGTCAATATATTAATGCATGTAGTGAACACATAAGGTCTTAATTAGAGATGGCCTTCACCTTCATGGTAACGACGAGACAATTGGAGAGTATTTCGAAGGTAGTGGTTTGTGGCATTTGGAAATGGTTATATGTTTATATGAATTTGTTTATAATATTGATGTTCGAGCCATTTTGTACACCTCTTTACCGTTCACGAAAACTTGTGTAATCTTTTGAGAAACATTCAAGCTTAATGTAGTGTCCTTTTAAATCTTCATCCACTAGTAATCTTTTTTTTTTTTTTAATCACTAACTAAGATGTCAAAAGTAATTCCATCATTTTGAATAATTCACATCTATTTTGAAGCAAAATAATGTCGTATTTCTTAAAATTTTCACCATCTAACAATCTCATTTTTTTAATACTAAGTATTAAAAGAAAAATTGAATGGATCCACTTGGACCATCAATATTTTAGGCTTAAAGCAATTGCTTTATTGGCCTTGGACTTGAGACAGTTTGAGTTAAGAAGAGATCTCCTAAAGATAAATATCGCACATATTGAATAAGTTAAGAATCCTTCTTCAACTCATCAATCAGCACTGCAATACAAAAGCCTAACTTATGGCTCCCTCGCAAGAAAAATGGTCCCAATTATCAGCTCAATCTAGCCTAATTAGTTGAATGTTTCAAGTCATGCCACATGAAACAGACAAAATATAGATAAGGAAATGAAAAGGGGGGGGGGGGGGGGTTCGTGGTCTATGCTGAATTTTTTTTCTTAGAATGAATGGAAAAGGGGTGTTGGTATTGTGATTTTCGTAGTTGCAATTTTTTTTTTCCCAGAGAAAAGGTCCCCTCTTTCAATATCATGATTGAGTCGACCAGGTCAGATCATGAGTGAATAGAAAAGTGAGCCCGTCCAGCTGAAAAACATTAGCTAGCTAGCCCCTTTAAAACTACACCAGCAGAAGGATGAAAATGGATGAAAACTTATCTGACACTCAGAAAATGATAAAAACAAAGATCTAGCATAACAAAAACAAAATAGTGCTAATAGGTGTTCTCCTAGGTTAATGTTAACCTGTATTCTAAATGGACTGTTGACCAAAGAATACAAATCTCTATTGAAAAAGTGAAAAACAATAGAACATCATTATTGTAAAGAGAGTATCAATGCTGCTCTCCATGTTTGACGTAGGCATCTCAGCGATCACCGGAGTCAAACTTTCCTATCCGAAAATACCACCTTGCTTATTCTAGTACGTTGGACCCACAACGGGTAGGAAATGTTGAAGACAAAACAAAGAGGAGCTTTCAGGACCCCATCCAATCAGACAATTGTAAAAGCCTTGATTACACCCCGTAGGATCCACGTGGAATGGGGTTTTCAGCCTAAAACCAACATATCAATAAAACACCATAGTTTGATAAGATTTAAATCCGCCATATATTAGATTCAAAGGCTGTTGAAGATCAAAGCAGGGGGCGTGATATAAATAACCTCTGTTGCAAAGGAGATTACCTGAACCATTTGGCATTTGAAGTCACGCCTCTCAAGCTAATGCAAGGTGCAACCATTAGAAGAGTATGCATTTATAAATTTTGCCAAATGACTACCAAAGAACTAGCTTTCGATATGCTCCAAGCCCTTGAGTAACAAGGAATTTCATGGCATGTGCAGCAAAGCAGATCCATATGCATCTAATCATGACCGCATCCGTGATCACTGGTTCACAATAAGGTAAAGTATGTCATCGAAACACAGAATACAAAGTTTTCTGATACAAGTCCAGAACAAATTAGTGGATATTAAGTAGATGCATAGAGAAGTCTGATAGCATGGTTTTTGCTTCTTGTCTGCAAGGCCATAAGTCTCTATTGCATATTACTCTGGCTATCAACTGTTAAAACAAAGAAGCAAGATTAGAACCTAAAACTCAACAGAATTATTAGTTATATTTAGGGACCAACCTACAGAACAACTCTATTAATATAATTCCAATCTGAATTCTACATGTTCCATATCTGAACAGCTATCAACCTAAAACTCAACGGTTAAGGCAGCGCCGACGCTATAATTTTTAAATGATTCGAAACGTTTGGCAGTGAGACAGCAATTTAACTCCTGGTCAAACCATTCTGGTTGCTCATTTCTTTTCCTCCATCTTCAACAATCCAGACCATACTTAACCATGTGCATTCCAGGTTGTGCTTTATGCCCAGCCAAGCTTCACTGTAACTCACTCTGCTAATATTTATTATACTGATCAAAACCTCTAAATTCTTATAAGAACACAGAATATTATTTCTAAGATGCCAATGTTAGTTCGTATATCCATCCAAATGATAAGTTAAGAAGAACACCAAAGCATGAACTCCTCAGAGGAAGAACAAAAACATCAACACCTCTAGGCACTTATGGATCCTACCAACCAATACCTTCAAGGCCAAAAGTCATAAAGCATGTAATTTCATCTTTAGACCTTCCACCAGACAGAACCAATAACATTTAACCAAATTGAAGAAAAGATACTAAAAGAAGCAGGCAACACAATGTCTAAACAAGCGGACAGACTGTCACACTAAACCACCAATGGGGAGACAAATTGGCTCCAGCCTTGAAAACTTAATACCTAAGCCCACTCACTAATTCCCCAACCCCTGATTCATAGTTCAATTGGGGCCGCAAATATTTTTTGTTTTTTGAAAATGTAATGAATTTAGATTAAGGAATAGCACCCAGAGAGTGCAGTGGATGAGTAGTACAACCATACTTAATAAGCATCTTAGTACACTAGCTACATCTGAAAAGAACTAAGAAAATTAACCATCCTATCTACTTCCTGCATATTTTCATTTTCAGACCAAAAGACCAAGAGCTTTTGTGCTTTAAGGTACAAATATTTTCCTGTTTGCCTACAGAGTATCTCTCATTTCTTGCCCTGGGGCGTAAACATCTTTTCACTTTCTCACTATGCTTTTGCAATGAATTCTGTAAGCAGAGCATCTCCCGCAGTTAAACGAATATAAAAGAAGTAAAATAAAATTGCTGCAAAATAGAAGTCTTGTGTATGTTAGCCTAGGTTCAGATTAAACTTGAATGCCTAAATTTTCCACATTGGAGATGGTAACAGAAAGCTCTCATGGCCAAGGTTAAATCTCCCTGTCAGATGAATATCATAAACTGACAAATACTCTAGTACACAAACTTCAAATTTCAAATTAGTTTTAAAAAGAACTTCTTACCCAGCAATGCCAGTGCATTAGATGACAAGACAAACATGTTAATGATGAAAACAACTGAAGAGGGAAATTCCCACACCTGTAAATAAATAAAAACATTAGTAGAAAAGTATTACAGCAAAACATGAAAGCTTCCAAGTAACTGAACCAATATGGCCAAATGACAGCAAGGAACATACCATCATTGCAATAAGAAAAATCTTGAAGTAACTCGAAACGAGGATCGAAAGCAATATGTGCTTACACCTGTCCATTTCAAATCCAAGTAAACAATAGTCATAATTAATTTCAGCTCCAAAGATAAATATGCTAACTTGAAAGCTGAGGAAATTATTTAGACCAAAACCTCTGCTGCTACATGATCTCTTTTATCCAATTAAATTATTAGAGGTAATCATCTGATCCTTAATGACTTCTCCTGTGTGAGCCAACCCGAAATAAAAGAGGGGTGTTGCAGTAGGTTGACTGCCAACGCAAAACTAGTCGATTTACAATAAGTACTCATAATACATGGAACGAAATAAATAGTGAAGATTCATACAGGAGACATCTACTAGTTGGGGTTAAGAAATAGTTGTTGTTGGATCATCTGGCCCTTGGAGGCCAATTAACCTACCTTCTCTCTAGAAATAACGTATCATTGTTCACTACCTAATCCTTGATTTCACAAATTTGTCTGATTAACAGTAAAAAGGCAAGATAGGTGTATCAACTCTCTACTCAGTGAGAAAATTAGTGAATTCAAGTCTTAGATAAAGAACCTTAGGCAATCCTTGTCTGAAGGCTAATCAGCAGCTCACATCTATATATTGATTGAAATAGCTTTTAATCAGCAGCTCACTTCTACTTATTGATCGTACAATATATATAGGCTCAACGTGGCACTGATAGAGAAGTTCTTTCTATAACAATATGTAAGTGAAACGGTGACAAACATTTTCGAACAACCAAAATGAGAAACGGGGACATTATTTTGGGCAAAGAGAGTATTAAACATCAGAGCAAATATAAACTAAATTATAAGATAAAGAAACCTTTACCTTGAATCTCCTATTTTTGCATTCAGAAACCTCCTTGTGCCAAATAGAATTATGCCAAGGAAAATGAGATTCCCAAAGAAGACTCCCATGAGCACCTAACAACAGCAACCATCACATTATGTTTGAAGCAAAGATCTAGATCCACAGGGGAGCGGATAGGCGGTGAAATAAGACTTTAGAACAAATTTCACGGTATGCACCTTTCCAGAAAGCCCCAGAAATGAGGCAAAGCTTGCCGGCAAACTCCTCTCATCTTGAGTTGTGCATACTACCAACATTTGGTCTTTACTAGTTAAGGCCATTAAACAATGCATGTCTTAAATATTGCCCTTTTAGGAACAGAAAATTGTCATTGAATTCTATTTCACTGAACTGGAGTTCTGATTCTTAGTTCAATAAAGACTAATAGTTTAATACGTTATCTCGAGATTAAAATCATTACACTCACAAGAAGAGAAAATATTTTTGTTGATAAAGAGAAGAGAAAACATTAAAACACTAATAATTGAAAATGATCAAACGCAACGTCAGGAGAAATACTTTAGAATTAAAATTTATATCTGATTTGTAATTGCAAATGGTTGGTTACAGAAACATACAAGAAAAAACAAATAGTTAATTCTTCAAATTATCATGTAGTCACAACCTAGCATGAAGTGTGAACTAAACTATCAACAGTGTGCTCACAGTACAATATTGAAAAATTACTTTTGGCAATACCTAGTTCACGAAGAAAGAGTAACCTTCCATATATGCACGGAAGTATATATATGTAATAATTTGTTGAAATATTGGAATACACAAATTATAGATAAATGCTTGATATCGGTGAATATGAAGTAGAGACTACAAGGATACAAGCATCTAATATCAAGAAGCCCAACGATAATTTCCATAACAAGCACTGCAAAAAGGAAAAAAAAACAAAATCAAAGAAGAAAATGAGAACAAGATGATTTTGTAATGTCATGTCAACATACACTGGAAAAAAAAGTGAACTAGAAATACAGTATCAGGTACCTCATTATGCAAAGTCTCTGGAGAGAACCTATTATAGAACAAGTGTCTGTAGGCTCTAATTTTATGCAAAATCAAGTCAATAACCAATATCTACATTCCAAACAAACAATTAGGAACTAAACCAAGAATGAAGTCTATAAATAGAACTCGCGTTCTCTCTCCCTCACTTTTCCTTTTCAATTTTTTTTCTATTTTAATTACCATAAGTTCACATTCAATGTACTCATCAGCAATTGCTTTGCAATTTCCCTGCACAAAATAGGAAGGTTAAAATTAAATTGTTTTTAAATATAAAAATTCGTACTAACAAGAGAAGTATATCACATAAATTGGGACAGAGGAAATAGATTTTTTAAACATGTGTTTAAAACAAGCTAGACATTTCTGCAGCTATAAATCAATGTCAATATACAAAGTATAACGTAAAATGTTTCTAAATATAAAAAAGTTTCATTCTTTAGACCAAAAAGGAAAGAGTATCACGTACACATTTCATGAGGCGGATATTGCCAGGAGAGTACTGTATGTATAGAGTTGTGACTGAGAATCCACACTGAACACATTTAAAGCTGATCTCTTTTGCCCTTTCACTACCGTCTTTTATCTCCATTTCGCAAAAAAAATTCCTGTAGAAATAAAATTAAAAAACAAAAAAAGTTATATATCGAGGGTCAATTTCAACAGCTAAACTTACTGAGGTTTTTGTCCAAACATATAAATTACCTTGGCTGCCGTGGATTGCGCCGGCGACCGGCAACGGCGACGGATAGGAACTGGCCGACGACCGGCAACGGCGACGGATCTGGAGGTCAAGTATTCTTCTTTCTCAATTTTTTTTGATCTTTTAAGATTTCTGTAATAATTCAAATACAAATTTTTTAAATAAAATCTTTAGATTAATCTATATTATATTCAAAAGAATAGTAGTATGCAGTGGGGTTAAGCCAAGTGGCAAGCTAAAATAAAACCACTTGGTAATTTTAAGACAACATTAATAATTAAGAATTATAAATGGAAACATACTTAATGGAAATGGAAGTAGTTTAATAAATCTTATACATAATCCAAATAGATCTTAGACAAATCCAATATTTATATTTATATTTGTATTTATATTTATATTTATATTTATATGTGTATCTATATCTATATTTATATCTATATATTGATCCACTCATAGATTTTCTTCTATATTAGCTAAAAATATGGAGGTAAAAATTAATTAAAAAACTAGAATAGAAAAAAATAAAAAATACAGAAAGACGTAAATTGAGATAAGCTATGACTATTTATACTTTGGAGCTATAAAATAAAACTAAAATTTACTTAAGATACTAAAGATTTATTGAGTTTAAAAATTAAATATATTCAAGCAGCAAATTAAGATCTTACATAAAGTATACAAATTATTTATAAGGTAAAAACAATTAAATAATCAGTAAAAAATATTTTGTTAACAAGAATAATAAAGTCATATTAATATTGATGAATCATGCAAACGAATATTTTATACGTATAGATTACTACAACATTTAGATATAATGTGTTCAAATAATTAAAAAAATATTTTTCTATGATTAATATTTGAATTGAGTGCAATTAGTTTAAATTTGACAGCACAACACGCTTTTTTGAAAATGCGGTCCAAATTAGAAAATAGAATGACAAAAATTATTTGAATTTGAGATGAGAAAGTTTTTAAATTTTATCTATATTATATTAGAATAAGTGTGGTAGAAATTGATATTAAATTCAAACAAGCTAATAAAATCCACATGACAATGTAATAATATTAGTTATAGAATAATATAATATTAAAAATTAAGAATAAATAGAGAAAAATAAAAATTCAAATTTTTTATCATAGAAAAAAGGGTAAAACTTATTTAAATTTGAGATGAGAAAGTTTTTTATATTATGATAAGAAAAGTCATAATATGGATAAATCCACATAATTCAAGTCTAATAGACAAAATCAAAAACTAAAATATTGAATAATAAAAATAAATTAGAGATAATGTGAGGAAATTTGTAAATAATAAGTTTAGAAAATAAAATAAATGTAAATATACAATACTTAGAAATATTATTAAAATGTAAAAAATTTAAAATTTTCGAGAAATATTTAAAACAAAATAAATATTTATTTTATGATTACAAAAATTATATATTTATCTATATTATATAAAGAATAGTAGTGATAATAATATGAAATAATGTTACAAGTTAATGAAAAGCCACATAAAACATAATAAAACTATATATTAGATTAAAAAATAGCAAAATTATGTTAAATTATTAAAAAATTACTATTAGAAATTGTGACGACCCAAAGGGTCATCACCGGACTTCTTCCTATTTCCGGGCTTCCGAGGCCTTGAAAACCTCGCTTTTAGTTGCTTCGATTTGCGTGCGCAGTCCGGGTGCGAAGCCGGAAAGCTTTTATGTTGAAATATGTGAACTTTGTGAAAAATTTGAAGAATTTTGATATTAATATTGCTAAAGTTGACTTTGGTCAACATTTTTGGTAAACGGACCCGGACCCGTGATTTGGCGGTCCCGGAGGGTCCGTAGAAAAATATGAGACTCGGGCATATGCCCGGAGTCGAATTTCGAGGTCGAGAGCCCGAGAAATGAATTTTTCTGTGAAATTGTTTTTCTGAAATTCTTAAGGAAAATGGAAATGAAAATTGATTAAAAGACCATGGTATGGGGCTCGTATTTTGATTCCGACGCCCGGTACAAGTCTTAAATAGGTGTTAAGCGCTTTCTGTAAAGTTTGGTCGAAATCGGATGTCATTTGACGTGTTTCGGACCTAAATATCTAAAGTTAGAAGTTTAAGAGGTTTGAAATGAAAATGATGATTTTGAGGCTTGATCCATGGATTTTGATGTTATTTTGGCGATTTGATCGCTCGAGTAAGTTCGTAGGATGTTATTGAGTTAGTGTATGTGATTGGTTAGGAGCCCCGAGGGCTCGGGAGCGAATTGGAGGTGGTTCGGGGTGATTTTACACTTAGAAATATAGCAGGTTTTCCTTCAGCTGTTGCAGGCCAGGTTTGTTCTTCGCGTTCGCGGTCGCCCTTACACGATCGCGATGCTGGCCGGGTCCCCTTCTTCGCGTTCGCGAACTAATTCACGCATTCGCGTAGTTAATTTCCCTGGAACAACCCCCCCCCCCCCCCCNTAAGAGGCTTCAAGCATAGAAATATACCAAATTTCAAGAATAAAATATTTATATTTATTAAAGACTATTAAAAGGATAATAAGCAAGATATTTATTTAATTATTAAGCCTAAAAAATTATATGAAAGTATAATAATATTAAAAAATAAATAATACAATAACTACAAGAAAAGAACAAAAATAAAAAAGAATTTACGTAAAATGATGTGATGAATAAGACATATTTGACTTTCAGTCAAAAACAAAGTGATAAGTAAGAATTTTGTTAAAATAATGTGATATAATATGCTCAAACAAGATAGATCACAACATGACATATTTAGTATTTTTTTAGTATTGACACCGAAACGAAATGCAAGTACTAAAATCAAGGGGTTAGGTTACTACAAATAAAAAAAAAGTTGTCTACTACGAGAATTGAATAATAATTTCATATCCTGCTTTATAATTAATATCTAATGTTATATAATTTTTATTTGAAAGGTTTATATTTTAAGGTTATTTGGACATGACTCGAACAACCTACATCACAATGTGACATGATTTGTGTCCGCGCATCGCGCGGGTACTAATACTAGTAATACATTAAGGGGAAAATAAGTTATTAAAAAGAGTCAGGACGCCGTCGTTTTTTCTCTTACCGAGGTAAATCTTGAACTTTAAACAATATTGAGCTATAGCTTATCTTATGTTAGGGAGATTTAAAAGTATTTTATATGCTTATATAACTAATTTTTCACTTATAATTTTTCGCAAAGGGAATTTATCTGAAACCAATTTATTTCTAAAGATCGAAAATTTTTAATTTGATGAAGGTAGCTTAGAAAAGGGAGTGTTAAGAAAAATTATTATATCGCTATTTCATAAAAGGGGATACAGGAAAAATGGCAAAATGATCTTATAAACTATAAGTCATTTGGTTGACGGTCTAGTTATGCAAAATTTATAATGTAATAATTGTTATATCGTGAATAATATTATAAAGAATTTTTGCCAATATAATACAATGATTAAATGGATTATGTATACTATAAGAAATATAATTCAATGTGGGGAGCTGAGCCAAAGCAAGTATCATGGGTGATCCAGAAGATATTTAAAGCAAAGAAACACTTTGAAGAAGCTGGCTACTCAGAACACGAGGTATTCAGAATGGATAAACTCCCAACCAAGGCTATGTACTTGAAGCTTCAAGAAGAGTTTAGCAAGGTTCCATGGAGAAGGTTGATATGCAACAATACTGGGCTACCTAAATGGATATTCATCTTATTCCTGGCTGCACATAGAAGACTACAAACAAGGGACATATTGAGGAGATGGGGCTATGTGGAAGATGCTACCTGCCCACTGTGTCACACAGAAGAAGAAACTATTGATCACCTATTTTTCAAATGTCCATTTTCAACACAAATCTGGACAACAGTGCTGGAATGGCAGAGGGTTCATAGACAGGCGATGACATGGAATCAAGAATTGAAATGGGATGATCGGAAGTTGTAATGCTGAAATTTACAGGATGTCACTAGCCGGAAGCATATACTATATATGGCAAGAGAGGGATGCTGAAACAATCACTCGACTGTTAACACAGGAGATACATTGTAGAGGGAATTTGAAGCAACGTTTGAAGAGAAGGCTACTAGAACTGAACTACTATCCTATTGTTCATATAGATATGTAAAAGACAGTTATGAATAGATAGGAGTAGCGGGAACTTATGTCCGGATCAAGCTACGAAGAGAACCAATGTGTAAATATTACTTGATAAATAAAATTATTTAGTTACCAAAAAAAAAAATACAATGATTAATAATATAAAGATATTTTATAAAGATTGCTTAATGTCACCTCTTCTTTTTCCTTTTTTTCTTTTTTTCTTTTTTTTCTTTTTGCACATAGATAGGTAATGAGAGAATTTATCCAACTCTTATTAACTCTTATTAAAATTCCTTCTTCAACCCATCAAATCTGCATTGCCCTGCAAAAGGGCTCAAAATTATGCATGGTTTCATTACAAGAAAAATTGGTCCTAATAATCAGCCTAATTAATTAATGTTTCCATTCATGCCACATGTAACAGAATAACCATATCTCTTTCCCTATACTCAACAATCTCTGAACTTGCTTAATTCCCCATATTTCCTTCTAAATTTCAAAACTATAAATTCAATCCAGAAAATTACAACTCCACACAACAGAAAGAAAAACAAAAAGAGGAAAACTCAGAAATGGCTAACAATCAAAACTTTATCATTCTTTGTCTTCTTTTTACAATTCTTCTACCAAGTTTTACTCTTCTTGGAAGTGCAAGGAGATCATCAAATGAGTTCGAAATAGAAAAGGCAAAAACACTAGCACACGACGCCATAGCTCAAGGCATTCGCGAAGTTAAGGAAATAAAAGGGTTTATAAACTCTCTCCTTCAGCTTAAAAGCTTAAGGTATTTACAAACTAAGAGTAATTCTCAAGTTTTTAGTTGTGTTAAAGGTGTAATGGAGAATATGGAAGAGCTTAAGGATACACTTTATTTAGTAAAGCATCTTAAATCATCAGATAATTTCTTATTTGATGATTATTCACAGTCTATGCAACATGTGTTGAAGAAGACAAAAAAGAATGGAAAGATGTGTGCCAATGCTCTTAAAGATGTTGAAGATTTGGTTTTTGCTACTATGGTTAAGAGCAAACTCAAGGATTTATCTTTGATCGTTGATGATGTGGTCTACCGCCTTTATGAGATTAAAGCTGCTAGAAAAGCTTAATTAAGAATATCCAAAGAATATGTACTTAGTATAACAACAACATAAACATACCCGGTATATTCTCACAGTGTGAAAAATGTACGTACTGCATGCAAAGGGTATAATGTATATGCAGTGACAGTGTATAGAGTATTTACACTATCAGTGCAATTTAACCCGCTATAACAAGTTATTGTTCTACTTTTCAAGCTACCATATCACACTTTATTATTAATTACATTCAACGATACTAATAGTTATACTAAAGCTTCTTTTTTTTTTTTTTTTATTCTTGAAAGATGAACATTACCTTGGAGTCAGTTAATTACAGATATTATAAGAAACACATAGATAAAAGAGAGCCAGATATTAAAAGATGATTATTTAGTGCAAACGAATTCACTAGTAACTATAGTATATAGATATTTCACATGCACTTCTCCCAACTGCGTTAATATACTACATTGCTCAACTTAACAGGCTCTAATCCACATTTTGGAGTTCTATCAGCTTTTTTTCAATTAAAATTCTATGATTGAATGCCTAAATAATACAACAGAACTGTCACTAATGTGATAGTGACATACAACAAAACTTACCTGCTCGCACTATAAATAGCATACAACAAAACTCTCTTTTCTCAGACTAGTAGAAATCAGCAAGAAAAAGAACTCGGCCATATTAAAATGCACTTAGACATTTAACTAGCACTATAAAGGAAGAGGATAACCCCGGAGGGATGTCGAATCCACGCCTGATTCTCGCACCAATGCTACCCGCCCTGTACGAGCCACCTACAACAAGAAGAAGAAAATGATGATGTGGATAAGAGGGTAACACGGCTTTGAAGTACAGGTTCTTGTTTAAAATGCATTCTCTAGTTAATTATTTTACAAGATTCAACACTAAATCCATCTCCCTAATTTACTTCTTGTCCGTTAATTAAGATCTTACAGACCACGTTGGTAAATTTCCCAACAGTGCAGCAGAACACAATTCCAAGTAGATGGTGGGACTCCTTATAACGCAAGTGCTCAAGACTCAAAAGAGTGCAAGTATCAAGGCTCCATATGGATGTGGAAAACCAAAAACCTAACGACTCCAGAACATCTAATAAAGGTAAGGCATTTGCCAAAGTAATCATTCACTCTTCATACTTCAGTGGTTAAGAATTATTTACATTTCATGACTGGATGTCTTCATTGGTATGCTGCAGATAATTCAAGATCATCACAGTACATTGACGTAGGGGCATCACGCCATATAATGTATGATTGTTCTACTTGTCAAGTATTTCCAGGGAACAGTTTCCAGATCAGATGACTGTACGTTAGTGGTATCTTCTTGAAACTTTCTACGTCTGAAACATATCTTATTAATGTCTTTAGATTCGCATGCAAGAATCATATATCAACCATGTTGCATGACAAAGATACATCAGGAGAAGTCCTGCTCAAAGAGCTTGGATGTCTCGGAATAAAAAATGTAGCTAGACTCAAAGTTAACAATGGAAGTTTGAAGCTTGATGTTAACTTCATCTATTTCGTAGATAACTAAGTCACTACTACGGTTGTAGAAACACACACATCATTAGAATAAGAGAAGCACAAGCATTACCATTGGAGCCTTTAAATGCACATACGTCACAACCTCAGATCACTTAGAACTGTACTTGAAGTTCGATTCTAAAACAGTCAACTTTTGGAACACAAAAAAAAAAAAAAAAAAAAAAATTATTAGTAAAAACTAGATGCAAGCTTTCTTGCCGGGGTTAAGGGCTACCTCACTTGGTGAGCTTCCGCCTTCCACATTTGAGGGGGGAGGGGTCAAACCCCATCAGTAGCATAACATCCCCTTCCTCTTCCCAGTTCCCCCCACCCCTGATGTAAATAAAATTTATAAATAATAAAAAAAGGATGCAAGTTTTCCGAATCTTTGTCAGGCTAACCAAGCCTGTCAAGTCAAATAATGTTCGGTTATCCTTCTGGTTACAAGACACGTTCTAACTTCATGCGCTAAACTATGGATTGCTCTTCTCCAAGGAGCCGAAGGTTGGAGAAAAGGAAAGGAAGAAAAAAGCTTTGGAACATAGAAACTCAGATTGTGCAAATGCAGGATACCACTTTCAAGATGCCGGCCTATATACGTTTACAAATCAAAATGCAGCTTAGAAAAACAAACCTCACAAATGCCATAAGGCTCCAGTAATCTTTGCAATGCCAGCAACTTGTTAAAGTCTCCAGTCAACTGCAAAAAGTGCACGCAATCAAATTCAGAGAGAAGTCAATGAGGGATCTGGGCAAATGGCACAGGTATTCACGAACAGTCCTTTTCATTATCTGCGAAGAACTTCTTTGTACATGTGAGTAAATATTAATATCTTTTACAGAAGCACCAATTAAGAAAAATATCTTTTACAAAAGCAATATGCATATATAGAACAAACTGACACTGCTTGAAAATAATACAAAAATAACTATCACACTACTTGAAGTAGAGTATTTAAACTACAACATTCCCAGAGTTGAACCCATTTACAAGCGGAATCGTGACAATAGACCCACACCGCTTGTGCAAAATCTTAACTGCGCCACTGGTCAAGTATGTTAAAAGAATGGCGTTAACATGTGTGCATTAATGATTAACTGATTGACTGACGTAAGAAATCGCTAGAACGAACATGATAAATAAAGATATAAATAATTGACAATTAAAAACATAATCTTCTATAAGATGTGAGCATACATACAACAAGTAACAGCACAAAAAGAGCTGAAAACACCACCAAAAAAAGAGATTTAAATTTTCACTATGAATGTTACTTAACCCCCAAAAAAAAAGTTTCACCTCCAATGTTACTGTATGATCAGACACATCAACAGGTTTAGCGCGGAAAATACTGGCAATATCAAGGACATCCCTCCTTGCTGTTGCATTGGCGGCTACTTTAATGAGCATTAGCTCCCGCTCCGCAAATGGTAAATGAGTTATATCTTGAACCTAAAAACACCGAGCACAATTGTATTATCCGTCTGATCTAACTACAACGAACAAGATTTAAGTACATATCTGTGAAGATTGAAATTTATTATAATAGCTCCAATAATGTGACAGCCATATTCCTAGAGTGGAAAAAAATCTCAGTCAAGATGAAAATTTTCTTTTGCTCTATAAGCTTTATTTGCTCATTGAGAAGGTGTGGTTTTAATCACTATGACCTTAATGGTGAGGGAGAGGTGAAAGTACAATACTTGCTTGCCTTATAAGTTTTTGTGAAACTAAAACAGAGGTGGCAAAGCGCAAAGAGTCTAGAAAATGAACAAGGCTAAGCGCACTACCAGGAAGGTTGAACAGAAAAGCGCTACCTCTAAGAATAGGTGGGAAACTTTAAAAAACAAAGACAAAATGATTATCAGATCGCTAGGCCAGATAAAGACCAGGATTCTCACCGGTCAAATTGACGGAAAACTAAACAATTCCTTAAAACAATTACAGTAACAAATACTAAGACTAGTTTGGCTCCCTCTTATAGTATATTGAGTTTCCATGGTAGGTAA
Organism: Nicotiana attenuata; assembly: GCF_001879085.1. Taxonomy (NCBI): domain Eukaryota; kingdom Viridiplantae; phylum Streptophyta; class Magnoliopsida; order Solanales; family Solanaceae; genus Nicotiana; species Nicotiana attenuata. The sequence goes on from NW_017670437.1 coordinate 258,761, forward strand.
ACTTTTTCCCAAGCACCTATTCATCTCAAATCAGCTTGTAGCTAGCTCGTGAACATCTATCAGCTTGTACACTTACCTCATGAATATCTACCAACTTGTAGAATTGCTTGACCAATTTTCCTATAGTTTCATCAGTTCCGGGGACCACCGTTGTAATGCGTGAAAGCCCCTCTGATTCTGCAGGGCCAACAGCAAGACTCTGCAACATAATCATTGAAATGAAGCTCGGACGAAAAAATCAAGCAGAAAAGAAATTGTAAAGGAAACAGCAAGAATCAGTGGAAAAAACAACCTGAATGTTATATCCTCGTCGAGATATAACACCGGTTATCAGATTGAGGACCCCAGGAGCATTGTTGACAAGCATGGCTATTGTGTGCGACCGAAGCCCACTCAACTGCAGTATCAAAATGATCATCAGACTTGTAGCATGTAGAGGGAATCAAGAGAAGTAGAGAACCACCAGAATAGCCTCCATAAGTTTCTTTTATCGGCTAAGTCTAAAGTTCTTGACTTCTTCTTTTTTTGATAAGGTAGACTAGAGTTCTTGTCTAACAATGGCTCCACTTTGACTAATTAATACTTGCTTTAACAAATAGGTCCTGTGAATTTAGAATGTGGAATTTGGGAGGGATGTGCATGAATTTTTTTTTAATCACCGTGTTTTTCCGACAATCATTCTCAATTTTGGAAAGGAAAATTCAACTTTTCATCTATTAGAAGGCTCAATAGTTCAGGGACTAAAATAGGATACACAGATACGGAGTAATGTAGGTTTCTCCATGGATCACAGAAATAAATAGATTGATCTTGAGAAGCAGATTGGGTCCTTACATCTCCATCATACAGATATCCCCAGTGGGCATCAAGAACTTGAACCGAGATATCATCACTGGACTCCACGGGATAAACATCACCCTATATTAATTTACAAAAAAAAAAAAAAAAAGATTTGCAACTTTAGATTAAATGAAATACAGCAAGAAAATCAAAAAGAAATTCACACATTGGCTAAAACTGAATGCAAATTCCGCTTATTGAGATTCAACACATTAAACCATCATAAATAAAGCAGAATCTGAGAGCCAGAAGAAATGCAAGCCTAATTTGAATGACATCAGCTCACACAGCTAAGGACAACCATAATTTTTTTTCTTGATAACCTAATCTTATAATAGATTATGGGATGACCTCTTGAAATTTAACAAGTAAACTGAAACAAGTTTGAAATTTGATTTGACAAGGCATCATGCCTTCATCATGAAAGAGAAAAGTAGAATCAAGAATGCACATCGTTCATTTGCAACATGCAACTCAATGATTATGATCCAAGAATCTAAGGCCTCTAAATTCACTATCAGCAATGATAAGTGGTAATAAGAAGACCAGTCCATACCCACACTTCTGCCTCTAGGAATTTCAAAAGATTTCGAAGTGAAAGATTAGATAATTGTATAACTTTTTTCTCGTTTTCCTTTTATTTAAATCCCAGCATTCTCACTGCGTAAATTGATTCTTCTAACATCACAAAGTTTTAATTCGCGAAATGGAAATGCAATGTTTTTATAGATCCCATTACTTTTTTAGTCTTTTCCTTTTCTTGAAGGCTTTGGAAGAGAATAGCTTTCACACTGTACATATTGTTTTGTTTACACCACAAAATTTATTTTACAAATTGGAACTACTATGTTTTGAATCTTTCAGGAAGCTAGGTATAGGTGATGACTTAAGATCAACATTTAGTCAATGAAAATCACATCCAAAGGGAAAAGCCAGGAGAAGTTGGGAATAGAAGCTAGAATAGAAAATCTTAATGAGCTAGTTGAATGAAATTAGACCCATAACATATAGCACGATTCTACAAGTTTCCACAAGAAATTCATGGAACTCTCAAGCATGTCTATGACAACCAATACCTGGTTTATATGTACCATCAGACACCAAAAATGCATGAAAATAACTTACAACCAGAAAGTGGGTTTGAGAACATTATATACCCTTGAATCATTGCTTGCTTCATTGGCAATTGATCGACTTTTGTTGTTCAGGATACCAACACTGGGAATTTTTTCCTCAAGATCTGGATAAGAAGCTGCAGAGAACCTCCAAAAAGGAGCATCCTCACCCATCTTTTCACGTCTCAAAGCGATCTGTGGTGAATGGTGATAATGATCAATCAATAGATAACAGCATCACGTCATTCCTAGTGCATTCTTCCTTTTATCTTTATAACTACTTGATTGCATTAAAGTGAGTCGGCCTCTATACTAGAGTCTAGAGGTATTATACCAACATCTGACTTGTAGCAGATAAACTATGAAAACTGTGACTCCTCAAACTTTAGCTAATTATCCAATTTATTATCCCATTTATGGACGCAAACCTTAAACAGCACACATAACCTTGATCACCACAGCTGGTCTCCAAAAATAACTGGCTTAAATTCAAAGGAAACTTATTAATCTAGAACTACGCAATCAGAGAACATGGTAACTAAAATCATCAAAACTATTTAGGCATATATGTAAATATTAGAATATATCAAACATGAAAATGTACCTTTCCAGTTCGGGCTAGTTCTTTGATCCCAAACTTGCTTAAATTTCTCAAAACGGCAGCCATTTTCCCTGGATCACCAGTTACCTAAGTCAACCACAAGACAACCAATCTGTTTGTTATTTAAAATAGCACAAGAACGTGATTAAAATGAAATTATGCATCACCACTCTAGATTATAAACACATCACTATACAAATTAAAGAAATAAACCTGCAGCAAAGTTGAACTCTTTGCAATGGTAATCTCGCTAAAGATCCTACTTGAGTTAAAGACTTAACACTGAAGAATCAGATGTCAATGGCTAGCCAAAGTGTTACTAGCTTTCTTCCTCTACTTTTTTTTATTTATTTTAAGTTTAAACATAGTAGGTCAAGCAGCCAAGCAGATTGACAAGTATTTTGTTTCTTTTCTTCTAGATTCAGATTATCATGTCTTAATCCACTAAAATATGGGGAACTGTGGGTAAACAGCCATGATTGGCAGCACAGAAAAATGGCTGAAAAGCAAGCCATATGTATGGGTCAAAATATGTCTTAGAATATTTAAGCCAAGGTAATACGGGGGGAAGCGTTCCCAGGTCGACGTTCGTCGAAAAGATCTAAGAAACGGCGAAGTATGTGGTCGAGGAGTTAACAAGGGCTGAAGTCGAGAAGTCAACAAGGACCAAGGCCGAGGTCGAGTACTTTTGACAGAGTTGTAACGGCTAGTTTCAAGATAGGACATTAAAAGAGAATATTCTAGTGGATATTCTCTGCACTTGTACTGTTAGGGTTTTTAGGAACGTGTTCCCTATAAATAGAAAGAGACACAATTATAGGGGACATGTGATATTCATTTGTAAGAATACACTTTGACTTGCGAAAGAGAATCAGATCTCATTGCTAGTATACAAACATCACCCTTTGACTAAGATTCTTGTCTACACTTTTCCACTAGATCCAAGAATAACTCAGATATTCAAAGGATTGTCCATCACTCATCATTGTCAGAAAGAACATTCACTCATCCCATCCTTTCTTGGGTGACTCATTCATTCTATTTACTTAAATGCCATTTATTGTTGTTCATTGATATTGAATGCTACATTACTGCCTTTGATTTCTAGAACATTTATTGCATATTGCCGCCGTTATTCAAATACACCTACGTAATATTTGTTGCACTTTCGAGAACTCCATCTTAGGGATATAATTGTTAGCTAGGATTAACCCTCATTAATATAAATTTAATTAGTTGAACCAAGATCTATATTTTTTTGTCAAACACCATAGAAGATGAAACAAAAAAAAACAAATAGCAAATGAACACGAACAAATAGCAATTGAACACGGTTGCATAGTCGGTTAGCAAGGATTACATATTCAAAGAGAATAGGTATTTTAAAAAAAGGAAATAAAGAATTAAAAATAAGTTCTTCTTTCTTCCCATTTTAATTCATTAATTTTCATATAGTTCAATACTAAAAGTCTAAAATAGTGAATTGATTTTTCTATTAAGATTGGTTTACAAAAGTTTGAAATACTAACAACTTTGTTTGGATGGTTGTTACCTATTGTATTCGTATTGTTACTTTAAATACAATGTTTGTTTTGATTGTTACTTAAATTTTATTGTATCGTATCGCTAAATCTATCGTTACGTAACGACGAAAAGTGCCACTTTATGGAACGACGGATTTGATGTGGTGGCGTCGTTTCCTTGTTTTTTCTCTCATCTTGCCCTTCCTTATAATTAGATAATCATATTTTATCTTTTACCCTACTTTTTTACATAATAATTTTACTTAATATCCTCTTTTTCCTTAGTGATTTTGCAAGTTTATTCTTCATATTGTTAGTGCATGACATCATGAAACGGCGGCAAATAATACAATCTATTAAAACGTTGTATTCATCAAACAATACAATACAATGCAGTATAATACAATACGACACATTATGAAATGACCTGTAACAACAATCCAAACAAGCTGTAAATTTTTATATTTATATTTAAGAATGGGGACAGACAGGGTATGTTGTTGTTGAATGGGGACAAACAAAACATTGCATTAAATTTGAAATAACATAAGTTACCTTTTTTTTAATAAGTTGTAAAAGGACTATTAATTTACAGTATTAATTTGAGTTGTTTGGAGGAAAATGTTTGCCAAGCGTTCAGAGTTTTACGATAGACTTGAATAAGAAGTAGGCAAGCCAACTAAAAATTGGCGGAGAGAGTGTGACTTGATTCCAATATGGAAGCATGGAAGACAACAGTGAACTCAGTTTTGTTTGATATTCCCTATTTTGCATGCTACACGACAACTAACAACATAAGTATATGCAAAACTTTGTGTGAGAGATGAATCTAAGATCTTTAAAGGTGTTGTGCGATTAAGTTTCTAAACAATCACTGATCAAGTACTAGCCACACATCAGAACCCAAGGCAAGAGTTATATCAAAAACACTTCAAATGACATGTAAAAGCAGGGAAAGAAGAGTGGACTCACCTCGATAGTCAAAAAGTGCTCTGATATATCCACAATTTTTCCTCTGAAGATGTCCACCAACCACATGATCTGAATAACAAAGTAAAACATAAAGAGCTAGTACATAGACTAAGAAAGAAAATAATGGCATGCCACCAATCCATATCTTAAACAATTTACGCACTGTTCATTCTATATACATTGTAACTGAAAGATTGAAAGGCTGAAGACCAAGGAACCTTGACAATTTCTTTTCTATGCAATCAAATAACTGCCTAAAAGGAAAAGGACCCCGTTTTCTGTTTTATAATGGATCTTCATGGAATTAGATCCTTCTTTACTTTATAAATTTCCAGCACCTTTAAAAAATTGATATGAAGGATTTCCAGCTTTTATATTCCCATTTGATCAGTTTAGTTACTTCAGCGCGTAAACAGACTTAGTTAGATTGTTTCACACAGATAGAGTATTAATATGCTAGCTGCAGTATGTCAGAGAGGTAAATTTGGATAGAGTTACATCCATGACAATTTGGCCCCTAAAGATCAATCAATAGGAAGATTGTTCCAACTCATTGATTTAGAAATATTGCTGATATAGGAACAAAGTCAAACGCGAAAAGTGAGAGGTGTCTTGTATACTTCAGCTTTTGTGCTTGCATCTGCATTCAGCTTTATGAGCATCAATTCTCGTTCTACTTGTGGTTCTCTTGACAGATCCTCTACCTGAAATATCATACCAATACAAATTAGGAAGTGTGATCTTTTTTATGACAACAGCCAATACTAGCTGAATACAGGGTTGATATAATTTTGTTTCATTGCAGAAGAATTTACGGATATACCTCGATTCAATGCTTATGCACGGGAAGTTGACAACAAGTCATATGCCGGTTAAAATAATGCATATCCGGGTACTACTTTAACTATTCCATGGATTTCACAGGAGAGGATGTTGAAGAATTAGAAACCAATGACAATTACTAATCATTCTGCATGTCAAAGGCAAAGGAAAATAAATGCGCAAACCTACTGCTATATTATAAATCACAGCTTCCTCTACAAAATACCTCAGAGAGCTTTTGCAAATGATGATTGCTTACAAGTATAGCAATCATAAATGCTTTTAGAGAAATATATCACACAGGCAGGAAGATGTTATGCGAGTTAACAGGGGATCTGATTGACAAAAATGTAGAAGCGGGTATCTGACGTGTGCGGCTAGTCATGCCATAGGCACAAACACACAACTGCACCCACTAGAGCCTATAGAAGCTATCAAATTGGTAACCTTCCTACTATAAAGATATCCTCAGGAAACCTGGAGAGAAATACTATTAAGAAGCTGAACAACGAAATACAGCCTGATATTTCAGAAAATTAAACTAACCTTCAAGACATTCACAAGCTTGTTGAGCTGCTCTACAACTTGTTGCAAGACCTTCTCAGTTCCAGAGACAACTATGGTAAAGAGAGCTTTATCCTTGTTCAAACCAACAGCAAGTGACTCAATATTGTAACCCCTTCGAGCAAAAACTCCAGCAATTCTGTTTATTATACCACTTTCATCCCCAACAAATACTGAAATGGTGTGACATTTTACCCTGGTAATAAATAAACGGTGAATTGCAACTCCACGAGGGGCAGACATATAAACAAACTCTATATTACTCATGGTGAATCAAAAAGTAAAGAAGATTATTTCTTTGATCAGTCAATCAAAATGTAAAGAAGGTGACGTACTAGTTTTCCGAACAAATAACTAAATCTGGTTGATTGTAACACTTGCAAATCAATCCTGGATCTGCCATGATATCCATGCACATGGCAGCCCTCTTCCAGTTTGAGTTAAGTTAATAAAGAACAAATACAGGGGGAAGGGAATAACCTATATAAAGAGTTCTAGAAGAATGTGATGTGAAAAAAAAAAAGCTCATTAATCATTATATATTCAGAACCAGAGGATTTTATCCTTCTATGAAATCAGTTGGTTAAAAAGCTGGTTTTCGGATAAAGAAATCTGCTACCCCAGCAATATAGCACCTTTTCATGGCTTAATATTCCGTCAGAATCACGAGACTAAGAGTCAAAATTTTCTTCTTTTTTTATGATGGTGGTGTCAGGGTCAGCTGAAGCACACCCCGACTATTCCACCGAGTACCTGCTACCTCCACAAGCACGGGTACCGAGTAACTTTGCCCACCAAAGTAGGCGGATGGGGAGTCAAAAGTTTAATCAATCAAGAACCAGTCATCCATGCATGGAACATCAAATGGACTCGTGCAAATAGAGATAGGGGTAGAGAGAAATGGCAAAATAATTGGAATCTTATCTACTTTTACTTATCCAAAACGGAAAAAAGCTTAATAATCCAAATTTAAAAAATTAATCCTTTTTCTTTTTTGTCTTTTTCCCCTAAACTAGCGTCACCATCAAAGCGATGATAAACAAACTTATCTCCTCATTGGCTCATTTTATTTCAAATTGACAAATAGTTACTAATCTATCAAAAAACACGTTAATGATTTAAAACAATCGCATTCATTAATCAATTTTCAAAACACACATCTATACAAGCAAAAATAAAAGGTAATTAAATAGAACTATATTCCGAATGGAAAATGATCAGCGATAGAATGAGCAAAGAACAACCTTTTTGAAGCACACAATATTGTATATTGCGCTATTCCGGTAATACATTAACATAAAATATTTGCAATCCCTCGTACTAAGCTCCAAACAACTCAACAATCACAAAATTACCAAATCTCAACTTCTCATGCACCTAATAATGAACTAAATATACTAATTGTAGCTTACCGAGAGGTAGAAGGCGACGGAGGAAGTGGCGGAGCCATACGTGTCACGGAAACAGCACCATTATCAGTGCTACCACTTCCACTACTACTCGCCGCAGCATTTGCCGTAGTTATAACCGGCGAATGCTTTTTAAGACCGAAACTGAAATTCCGGCGACCGAGTTTAGACGGAAGAGTTGGTTTACTTAATGCTGGTAGGAAACTTTTCTTACTCAGCCCCGTCGCTGTCGCCGTCGCCGCCGCCGCCATGGTTGTTTTGCTAAAACTTAGCTGCAGCTTCACAGTGAAATGAAAAGAAAGGATGAATGAAGAATTTGTAATTTGCGAATCATTTTATATGAGAGAAAATGTTATATTCGGTAGCTTATGTTTGGGAAAGTTCAAAATTATCCCACACGTATAACTTTGAGCAATTTTGGTTCTCTCAGTTCACTAATAGTGAACACTTTTGATCCCGTCAAATATTACAAATCTAAAATGGTAATGAAAGAAAAGATTTAATAAGGAATATGAGGAAAATCCTGTCAATTCCTAAAAATGTAACACAAACAACTGTGTAAAACACTAAAAATAAATAAGAATAGCAGAAATAATACCTCAAAAAAACTACAACACACTTTAAAAATATATCAAAAATAACAAAAAGTGTATCTCAAAACATGAGTTCGTATTAAATCTTTACTTTCATAGTTCCCTTTAGATTTATCAACAAGAATTTGGTAAATATCTTAATGAAAATTAAAAGTGCTCACTTTTAATAAATTTAAAGAATTAAAATTGCTGCAAAATACATTTAAGGACCATTTTGAACCTAATCCGGAATATAAGTGATCATTTTTGTCATTTTTCCTTATCATATGCCGATAAAACAGTGACAGCTATTGTCAGTATGAAATCATTGAAAGCCACCGATAACCTGACTGACACGTGTCCGTAATTGGGTAGGTCTGGTGATTTAGCTTTGGGAAAAAGAGCACTAGTAGTGTGTAGGGGAAGCAGGGCTATAATGGTATGGACCGCAATTAATAAATACCACTGTTAAATAAAGGGGTGCGGGAAACGGGTCCCACCAATTGACTGCCTTATACGGCGGCGTTTACAACAAACTAAAACATATTCTTTTACCATTGAAAGCCGACACTTGTATTATTTGTCTCTTTCAGTTCTTGTACATATTTGACGGGAGATAGTTAATATGGGATCATTTCGTTTACAAAGAAGTTATGCTACAATTATAATGCGAAGATTATAATAATGGAAAAAATAACAAAATTTTACTTCCTACGGTCCACAATAAGTAATCAATTTGCTTTGGACACACCCATTAAGAAAATACTAAATTCTAGACAAAAATAGTTAGTGTGACTAAACTACCCTTAATTAAATGTTGCAGCATAGTTATAGTAGCACTTACTTCTCTTCTCAAATGTGAAGAGGAAATGACTTTTTAGGGATACGTACATAAGGGTAATTTTGGAAAAACGAACTGAATTTTTTCTTGATTATATAAATGGACACTTACTTTGGACCAAAATAAAAAAATAAATTGATCACTTATTGTGGACCCAAGGGAGTATTAGATATATTTTTTGTATGTATTTAGGTTTATCAGATTAAAAGTGAACAAATGAGATATAATTTGATTTTATAATAAGATAAATTTAGGTAAACTTTTATTTTCAATTATTGGAACTTGTTTAATTAATGAAATTTACATTATGATCCCTCTTCAAATCTAAGTACAAGTTTAATGATTGATGATTAATTTAACGAAGCCTTTCCAAAACAATGTAAAACATTGGTGTTATAAATAGAATTTTATTTATGGTGAATGTCTATATTTAGAGAGATTCTAGGGATTATTACTTGGTGGCTAAGTCACTCTTTCCCTATAAATAGAAGGTTCTATTCTATTGTAATTCATCCCAAACCAATAAGAATTCTCTCTCCCTACTTTTCTCTGCAATACTATTTTTCTTCTTTTATTGTTTCATAACACGTTATCAGCACGAGACTCTAACCAATTGAGTGGAAGCTTTGGGATTGAGCATAATGACTGTCAATTGTTCCATGAACTTACTTCATGATTAAATTCTGGATTTAAGGTAAGTATCTTACTTTATTTTTCTCTTTTAGATTCTTGACATTCTATAATTTGATTTTAAATACAAGCAAAGACAATAAATCTTGATTTTAACTCTAATGGAGTTTGAAAGAAATTATAACCACCCAAAGTGGTAAAATTTCTATGTCTTGCCATGATCAAATTCAGGTATGATTGTGGGCAAAGAATTGAAAACCCGTCCCATTGAATTTGCTCCATTCTCATTCCCTTAAGAGAATGTGATAGCAATATGTAATAAGTCTGAAAGAAGATAAAATTATTACCATAAAGGTATCAATGGATATGGACGTGGTAATAGACAAAATTATAATCATCATTATCGTGGAATGAGAATAATAAGGATTCTCAAAATAATCCTTCACTCTGTGAAAGTAATATTTGTCATCATAGTAGTGAATATCCACACTGTGACGACCCTGCCGGTCGTCTCATGAGTTACCGCTCCGTTTTCCCTATTTCTGCTTCTATTTACTTTGTTTGTCGGTTCTATAGGTGATCGGGTTGGTTGGCTCGGGTTCAGAAAGGTTTTGAGAAGGTTTGAGACACTTAGTCTCTTTTAAGAAAGCTTAAGTTGGAAAAGTCAACCGGATGTTGACTTATGTGTTAGAGGGCTCGGATGTGAGTTCCGATGGTTCGGATAGCTTCGAGAGATGATTTGGGACTTATGAACGTGATCGGAATGTGTTTTGGAGGTTCGAAGTAGATTTAGGCTTGAATTGGCGAAATTGAGTTTTTGGCGTTTTCCGGTTGATAGGTGAGATTTTGATATAGGGGTCGGAATGGAATTCTGAAAGTTGCAGTAGCTCCGTTATGTCATTTGGGATGTATGTGCAAAATTTCAGGTCATTCAGACGTGGTTTGGTATATTTTTTGATCAAAAGCGGAATTCGGAAGATTTTAGAACCTTAGGCTTGAATTCGATGTGTGTTTGGTTGTTTGGATGTTGTTTGAGGTGTTTTGAAGGTTGGTATAAGTTTGAATGGTAGTATAAAGCTTGTTGGTGCTTGTGGTTGAGGTCTCGGGGGCCTCGGGTTGATTTCTGGTGGTTGACGGAAAGAATGGAAATTGGATTGGCAACTGAAGTTGTAGTCTGCTGTCATAACCGCACCTGCGGCTGGGGGACCGCATGTGCGGGCTCGCAGAAGCGCAGAGGGAGCCGCAGATGCGGCCAAGTGGAAGGTAGGCTGGGACCGCAGGAGCGGTCGATGAGGCGCACCTGCAATGGCGTAGGTGCGATGTTTCAACCGCAGATGGAAATGGACGAGTAAGTGAAAACCGCAGGTGCGGCGCTTGGGACTGCAGAAGCGGTCACGCGGGTGCGACATCTTGACCGCAGGTGCGAAAAGTCTGGGTCAGAATTTATATTTCTTCCTTCGCGATTTTCAGAGGGTTTCACCATTTTTAAACACAAATTTTGGAGCTTTGGGCTATTTTGGAGAGGGAATTCAAGGAGACTTCATTGAGGTAAGGTCATGGACTATGAAAACTCGTTTCTATGGTATTAATTCAGGGATTAGAGCTGTAATTAAGGTAGACTTTGAGGAACTAGGGCTTGGAAACTTAGGCCTTTAGTTGAGAATTTGAAAGACCATTTGTGGTCGGATTTTAGAACTTTTGATATGTACGAACTCGTGGGGAGATAAGGAATCTAATGACGTAAAATTTATCGAATTTCGAGACATGGGCCCGGGGTTCGGATTTTGGTTAATTTCGGGAATTTCATTATTTTTCGATTGTTTTCGAGTGGGCTTTGTCCCTTTAGCATAATTTGATGGTTACGTTCTGATTTTAGCAGATTCGGAGCATCCGGAGGCCGATTCGAGGGGCAAAGGCATCGCGAGCTAGAGTTTGGGCCGGATTGAGGTGAGTAATGATTTTAAATGCTATCCTGAGGGTATGAAACCCCGGATTTTACAGTGTCCAGGTATGTTGAGGTGACGCACACGCTAGATGACGAGCGTGGGGTCGTGCACCATTGGGGCTTGTGACTTAGTCCATCCCGAATGACTGTTTTACTGCGTATTTGATAGCTAATTGTTTGATATTATTATGTTTTGGGCTAAATGCCATGTTTGGGCTTCGTGCCAACTGTTTGGACCCTTAGGGGATCTTTACTGATATTTTTCCTCACTATTGATTTCATACTTGTGCTCAGTCATGCCATATTTTACTGGTTTCAAACTCAGCCATGTTACTCTGTTTTAACACTTTAAATGATATTTTTTTTAAAAGAGATATTTTGAGCTGAGTATCATGTTTTACTGTTGCCGAGGGGCTTATGAGATTCTGACTGAGTAAGGCCGAGGGCCTGTGTTGTGAGGATACTTTTGGTTCGGGCTGCACGCCGCAGCGGTGATATACTGATTATGAGAATGAGGCCGAGGGCCTGATATTATATGCCACGAGGTGGCTGGTGATTGATATGAGGCCGAGAGCATGTTTATGATGCAACGAGATGGCTTGATATTGCGCTTGGGTCGTAAGGGGCCCCTCCCGGAGTCTGTATACCCCCAATGAGCGCGAGTACCCATTGTGATATAAGATATAGCCCGAGGGGCTGGTATTATTCTATGATATTGCCCGAGGGGCTGATTTTGTTGTTGTTATTGAGCCTGAGGGGCGGTTCTTGTGTGTTTACCTTTCTAGCTGCTTTTCTTTTATTTGTTTAACTGTTTAAAAGGATTTTTCCGAGACTTTACTTTTAATTGTGTTTACTGATTTTGATCTGCCTCTTATAGCTTATTGTTGTGTTTAACGTGATTTTATATCGCTCGGTCTTCATTTATTGTTATTACTCACTGAGTTGGAGTACTCACTTTACTCCCTGCACCCCTGTGTGCAGATTCGTGCGCTACAGGTCCTGCTAGCGAGGGTTGAGAGCTGTCCAGCAGATTTCCGGAGATTCACTAGGTAGCTGCCCGACGATTCGCAGCCCAATGCATTCTTCCTCCATTTTATTTCCTTTCTGATTCAGTTATGTAGTAGTGGAGTAGACTTTCAGACTTGTAGTATTGTTTTAGATGCTCATGCCTGGTGACACCCTGATGGCGGGCTGTGTTGGTTTTGTTTTCCGCAAATTGCACTGTTCACTGTTTATTTTGGGATTTTACTTCTCTTATAGATTTAGTATTTATTATTTTAATTGCTTAAAGTGAGTTGGAAGTATGTCGGCTGACCTTGTCTTTACGAGAGGCGCCATCACAATCGGGTCCGGGTTTAGGGTCGTGACAAGTTGGTATCAGAGCCTAGGTTACATAGGTCTCACGAGTCATGAGCAGGTTTAGTAGAGTCTCGCCAATCGGTACGAAGACGTCTGTATTTATCCTCGAGAGGCTGCAGAACCTTTAGGAAAAGTCCATATTCTTGAAATTCTTGTCGTGCGAATCTGTTGATCCGAGTACTAATCTCCTGTTATTCTATTCTCTCGCAGATGGTGAGGACACGAGCGACCGGTCAGGATGGACGACCACCAGTACCACCAGCTGGAGCCACTAGAGGCCGAGGACGCGGTCGAGGCCGTGGTAGGGGCAGAGGCGCAGCCCACACAGCAGTTGGGGCAGCACCTGCAGATCCACCAGCCGCCCCAGTTCAGGAGCAGGTCCCAGTTGTGGACACTCCAGCAGCACCAGCTCAGGCGCCAGCTGTGCCCATTGTGATTCCGGGTCTTCAGGAGACTTTGGCCCAGATTTTGACGGTATGTACGAGTCTTGCTCAGGCTGTCGCGGTTTCTACTACTGCAGCCACTTCTCAGGCAGGGGGAGGCTCTCAGACTCCCGCCGCCCGCACACCCGATCAGGTGGTTCAGGGATTGCAGACACCGGAGGCACCACTAGCCCAGCCGGTGGCAGCTGCTCAGGGTTATGTAGCTCCAGTTATGCTAGAGGACGAGCAACGTAGATTGGAGAGGTTTGGCAGACTTCAGCCTCCTACTTTCAATGGTGCAGAGGGCGAGGATGCCCAGGGTTTCTTAGACAGATGTAGAGGATTCTTCGCACCGCGGGTATTTTGGAGACTAGCGGGGTTACATTCACGACCTTTCAGTTTACCGGAGCTGCCTTCACTTGGTGGGAGGCATATGAGAGGCGTAGGCTTGTTGGTTCGGCACCTCTCACTTGGCAGCAGTTCTCCGCTCTATTTTTGGAGAAGTATGTTCCACAGTCCCGTAGGGAGGAGCTGCGTAGGCAGTTCGAGAAGTTGAGACATGGGGATATGAATGTTACTCAGTATGAGATGAGGTTCTCAGAGTTAGCTCGACATGCTATTTGGCTGGTTGCTACGGAGAGAGAGAGAGAGAGGATCAGGAGGTTTGTTGATGGCATCACCTACCAGCTTCGGGTTCTCATGACTAGGGAGAGAGTGTCAGGTGCTACGTTTGAGGAGGTTGTGGATATTGCTCGTGAGATTGAGTCAGTTCGTCGCCAGGGGCGCGAGGAGAGGGAGGCTAAGAGGCCTCGAGGACATGGTAGTTTTGGGGGTGCTCCTTCGAGGGGCCAGTTTCAGCATGGCAGAGGCCGTCAGTTCAGGCATGCACAGTCAGCTCGCACAGGTTATCCTGGGGCGTCATCGGGCCATGGTTCTTACGGTTCTCAGTAGGGTCATTCCTCACTCAGTGCACTTCCAGCCCAGGGTTCGTCCCGTGCTCCATCAGTTCAGGATTCTTCTACGCCAGGTGCGTCTGCTAGTCATTCTGGTGCTAGGGGTTCCCTTCAGTCCCCGTCTCCAGCACCAGGGAGTTGCTATGAGTGTGGAGAGATGGGTCACATGTGGAGGCAGTGTCCTCGTCATCTTGTGGGTTCATCTCAGCAGAGGGGTCAGCCATCAGCTTCAGCCCCAGCCATTTCACCACCCACCCAGCCAGCTAGGGGTGGAGGACAATCATCTAGGGGTCGCCCCAGAGGGAAAGGTCGATCCGGTGGCGGTCAGGCCCACTTCTATGCACTTCCAGCTAGGCCTGATGCGATTGCTTCAGATGCGGTGATTACAGGTATTATCTCAGTCTGCCGCAGGGATGCTTCTGTGTTATTTGACCCTGGTTCTACTTTCTCTTATGTGTCGTCTTATTTTGCCCATTATTTGGATATGCCCTGCGAGTCCCTCGTTTCTTCTGTTCATGTCTCTACGCCGGTGGGCGATACTGTTGTGGTAGACCGTGTGTACCGGTCATGTGTTGTGTCTATTGGGGGTCTGGAGACCCGAGTGGATCTATTGTTGTTATGTATGGTGGACTTTGATGTTATTGGTCATGGATTGGTTATCTCCGTGTCGGACTATTCTAGACTGTCATGCCAAGACAATGACTTTGGCTATGCTTGGTGTGCCACGGATTGAGTGGCGAGGTTCAACCGATTATGTCCCCAGCAGGGTGATTTCTTTCTTGAAGGCCCAACATATGGTTGGGAAAGGTTGTCTTTCATAGCATTTGTGAGGGATGTTAGTGCAGAGACTCCCAGTATTGACTCTGTTCCAGCCGTGAGGGATTTTCCCGATGTGTTTTCCGTAGACCTGCCAGGCATGCCAAGTAGACCTGCCAGGCATGCCACCGGACAGGGATATTGATTTTGGTATTGATCTGGTGCCGGGTACTCAGCCCATTTATGTTCCTCCGTATCGAATGGCACCAGCGGAGTTGAAGGAGTTAAAGGAGCAGCTTCAGGAACTCCTTGACAAGGGGTTCATTCGTCCTAGTGTGTCACAGTAGGGTGCGCCGGTTCTTTTTGTGAAGAAGAAGGATGGCACGATGAGAATGTTGTGAGCACGTGATTTTTGCCCTATATGAATTATTTCCAAAAATTCAAACAAAATAATTTCTTTCATTATTTTGCAATTTTGTGACATTTTATGTTAATTGTTTGCATTTTATTTGTGCATTTTAATTCATATGAAAAATATAAAAATACACTTGACATTTTTTTAGGATTTAATTTCATATTTTAGGATTAATTAGTAGTTAAGGGAAAAAATAAAGAAAACAACAAAAATGGTCTTTTTGCATTTTTTAGTTTTAGTTTGTCTTCATTTGTGTTTAATTAGAAATTAGGGTACTTGGAAAGTAGAAAATATAATTTTTTTAGTGTCAATTTGGTTTTTGAGTTTTGATTTAGCATTTCAAAAAATCAGAAAAATAAATAAAAGAAAAGAGAAAACAATTTTTAAAAAATTAAGAGAAAAGGAATTAAAAAGAGAGAGGGTTTAAATTGGGCCAAATTTTGGTTATAAACACCCAGCCCAAACGGACTCTTCCCCAAACCCATTCCAGACCTAGCCCATACCCGTCCAACCTGGTCCAATCCCCTTACCACCTAAAACGACTTCGTTTCATTGAAGACCCATCTCAGCCGTCGAGGTCTCTTGATCCAACGGTTGGGAAGTGGGTATCATTTGGTATAAAATTGTCTGAATCCCATACCCCCCCCCCTTTCACCTCTCTCATTCACCCTTCAGAGATCACTCCCGTCCCCCATCGTCTACCGCCCCGGACAGCCATCGGAAATCGCCTCACGGCGGCGGCCGGCCACCAAACGACCTCAAAATTTCACCACAAACTCTCCTTCTCTTCCTCTTTTCAACCCCCAAAACCATATCCCTCAAATCATAACCAATCTTCTCGAATCTTGGATTAAATTTTCGGCCAAAATGCAAACTCATCCAAATCTAACCAACTTCATACCCCGTACTCTCCTAACCCTCCTCATCTATAATCTCAAACCAAAACCTTTCAAATCTCAACGAAATCTCTTCAATTTTAGATCTAGGGTTTTCGAATTTCAACGCGTCTTGGGAATTTCGAGCAATCTGTTGGTTCCTCAAAAACTTTGAATCCCAAGACTCGGACCAACTCGGAGTCAGTCCAATCAAAGACTAAGATTAGTAAGTTCCTTTTCAAGTTGATTTTGTTCTTTTTGGTTCTATATCTGTTCCTATTGTTTTAGTTCAGTTTTGTTTATTTTTGTTTTATTTGAATTAATTTTGATTTAGTTTAGTTTCAGTTCGTAATTTTGTTATACTTTAGTTTCAATTTTTATTTGTTTCAATTCGTGTTCATGATTTCAGTTCATGATTTTGATTTCAGTGTTTATTTGTTATTAGTTCGTGTGTTATCTTGTTCAGTATTTATGTTGATTGTTAATTGTTAGTTACTTTAGTTTGTTAATTGTTAATTCAATGTTAGTGTTAACTAAAGCATTTAGGTTAATTAGTATTGATTAGTTCATTTTTTTTTAAGTTAGGTTGATTGGATATAGCTGAATAAATCACTCTTTAGTTAACCATAGTTGGTTTTGTAAATAAGGTGAAGGGGTTTGGTTGGGCTAGTAATTTTGAAAGCAATCAAGGGTAGTTTAGGCATACAAAATGGGTTGGATTGTTAAAGGTTAGTAATTTTAGAACCAAGATAAGGGTAAGATAGGCAATTCAAGGGTAGGGAATCTAGTAAGAACTTCCTAGAAGCTTCTAGATTTGGATTTTAAGGTAAATTTCAGAATATAAGTGAGATAACTTGAGAAACAAGTCAATAAATAAAGGACTAATCTGAAAATAAAAGGGGGACTAAAAAGAAAACTGAAAATCTGAGGGTTGCCCTCACTCTTGCCTATAAAAGGCAGCAGATACTGCCTTGTTGAAGAAGTTTTTGGCAGCCTAAAACTTCCCTCCCAAAATACTCTCTAGTTTCAGATAAAAATGAGATCTAGAATTTGAAATTTTCTTTTAGAGTCTTAAGCTTTCTACAGAAAAACAAAACACAACAAAAACTCTTCAAAAAATACCAAAAATCACTGTTACATCGAGTATTGTGAGTTCTGATAATTAATCTCCATGAATTGTTTACTTTCGAGTGGACTTTGTGGGTTGTGAAATTTCAGGGGTTCACTTCGAGTGATTTTGAGCCATGAATTCAGCTCTTTAGCTCATCTAGGTTCAGAAACAACTTGCACTCCTTTATTGCCGTTTTGTACCTGGAATCTGGCTGTGTTTGGAATCAATCGAGTTCGAATTTGACTGGTCTGAGCTAGTGGTTCAGCTGGTTGTTTGTATTTGAGTCCTGGGTTCAATTGCTCATTGGTTGAGTTTATTCAAGTTTGTTGGACTGAATGTTGAATATTGTAGCCTGTATTTTCAAAATTCAATCCTGGAGTGATTTGATGTTATACATTGAGTTGTGATCTCAATTTCGATCTACTGTTTTGACTGCCTGCTCATTGCTGCTGATCATCACTTGTCTCACCTTCTATTTTCCAGGTACATATTTTGAACCTTGGTGTTGTAATTTTCAGACGTTGGAATGGAATCCCATGTTCTTCCCCTGCTGAACCTGTCTTATTTTCCGTGTTTAGTCATAGTTTAGTTTATTCAATTACTGTTTCCTTAATTGAGTTTTGTAATTAAATTTGGACTGATGGACTGATATTCATTCATTCACCTTGACATAGTATAGTTGTATTACTGTGTAAGCTAGCTACTGAAGTAGAGAGATAGTTGAAACAGGAAATGATTCCGAAGTCTGTGATCCTTAGGTGTATTAACACGTTAGCAAGTGAGCTGAGAATTAACGCATAGGCCCTGTTCATGTTGAGTCTCCACATTGATTGCAGTAGTTCATTTTTGAAATCATGAATCACTTGAGTGTTGAGTTAGTAATGCGAGCTTGAATTAAATCAAAGTAGTTGGCATGCCTTGTATTAATAGTATCACCTCTCCAACTGGTTTGTTTTTATTTTAGCTCTATCTGGGAACTCATTAGACGACGAGCAGATGAAATAATTTGAGCATGAAATCGAAAATTCAAATGATCAACATCTCATTAGTTTGAATATCTGTGTATCGTCTTCTTTTGTAAAAATTGTTAACAACATTTGGATCCCTTGGCCCTAGTCCGTTGGTTTCTGCCCTTGACCTGTCTTCAGGCCACTTGGTTTTGGCATTTTAACAGGTGGCCCAAAGACCTGGGCCCAAATAAACTGCAGACCTTCCCTTCTTATGGCCCTGCCATGCGGGCTGCATTCAAGCCCAAAATAATTTAAGACTTGAATATATATGAGCCCCGGATGCAAGCGCAATAATTGCTAGGTAATATTAAATGATTAGGAATTTTCTTTAGTATTAAAGATAAACAAAAGATAAGAAAATCATAGTTCCTTGAGGTTTGCCCTTTAACAATAAAACGAGATGAGCCTCGCTAAACAAATAAGCAAATTGCGGGGCCCTCGGTAAATGTTTATACAAAATACTTAGAATTCGGGACGGGTCGTTTAGCGAATTTCACGGCCTTCCCCAAAGATAATAGTGAGTTAGTTGCTTTAGGCGCGTATTTTAATAATCTACTTTCCTAGACTCGGGTGTACATTTATGTGACCCAAATCCAAATCCCAACGAAGTCGAAATGTATCAAAAATCGCAGGTGCATTTATGTGACGCGGTTCGAGACGTGTTTTCACGACGTTGCAATTCTTATAGAATAATAATAATAAAAGCGGTTAAAAGTTAAAAGCACGTAGATCAAGACATGTACTAAAATCAGAAATTTAGCCAGATATGACAGTTGAGCGACCGTGCTAGAACCACGGAGCCCGGGAATGCCTAACACCTTCTCCCGGGTTAACAGAATTCCTTACTCGAATTTCTGGATCGCGGACTGTTAAACAGAGTCATAATTCCTCGGTTCGAGATTCAACCGGTGACTTGGGACACCATTAATCTCCCAAGTGGAGACTCTGAAATCTTGATAATAAATCCTGTTCCGATTGTCCTTTAAGTGGAAAAACTCATTGACGCCCCTGCGGGTGTAGGTAAAAAGGAGGTGTGACAGCTCTGGCGACTCTGCTGGGGATACAAACCCAGAACTTCGGTTCAGGGTTTAAGAATTCGAGCTTAGAATAATTGTTATGTTTGGCTTTATCTGATTTTCCTACATGTTTCATGCTAAATGTGCTAAATGCTTTACCGCTTTGATATTATTTGAACTGTATATATAAACTGTGCCGAAACCCTTCTCTTCTCACCTCCAGGGATGTGCTTACTGGTTGACTCCCTATTCTGTTAGCGTCATACCTTGAAATAAGAAAGAGGCCGGACAAGTTACTAAGTCGGACGATCCCGCGGGTCCCCGGTACGTAGCCCCCTCCTCGACTCGAGTTGTCCGCTCGGGTACACAGTCTAGAACCTATACCCAGGTTTTGAACTTACAATAACTTGACCTCATGCCGGATCCCTAGTAGGAACGCTTATTTGCATCACGTGCATTTTGACTTAGGGGACTCAACACAGGGGTTGGGTCCGTCTAGGACAGGTGTACCCGGAATAATGGATCATCCTGATGCATCCTATTTGTGCATTTATCTGTTTTGGATTCGCATGCTGACCGGCTTTGAATATCTCGAAAATTGAAAAGCGAAAAGGGAAAAGAGAAAATAGCAGTGTGGAAAGTTAATTACCTATATTAGAAAAACCAATGTCCAAGTAGTGCCGAAATGCTGCCGGATTTTTGAGAAAATGAAAGAAAAAGAAGAAAAGTAGTTTTTTTTTAGTTTGTTTTGTTTACCAATGAAAATGAAAATAAAAAAGGGGTTTTGTTTTCAAATTAGTTTGTTTATTTGCCACTGGAAAATGAAAATATAAAAAAAGAGTCATGCTTTCAGAAATAGTGCCAACAAAAACATAAAAAAAGAGTCTTATTTTCAAAAATAGTTAGGTTTATTTGCCCGAACTACGCAGGTTTGATTCTCACCGGGTGTGAGATACGTAGGCAACCCCCATCGGGTCCAACCTCCCCTTTTTTCAAAAATAGCCAAAAATGCCAAAAAATTTTAATTTCGTCATGAATAAGTCGAGTGCCGCCATTCTTGTTTAAAATAAGCCGAATGTCCCCAAAAAGGGCGCCGGAAGGCTGGTTTTGCAAGAACAACCACCCTGAGTCAATTTCAACGGTTAGCAGGCACAACCTTAAAATCTCCCTCCCGGAAGTGCTGAAAGGCCGTAACTGCAAAACCGGACGTTTGTTTTAAAATTGGAAATTTGAACAAAAATAGTGTCAGTTTTTTTTCCTTTGAGGTCAAAATAAGTGATTAAATCACCTTAATAAATGTGCAGGATGAGCACGATTCAAAATAAGGGGAACTTGCATATAGGCCCGCGGTGAGACCGAACGATGTCCCGCGGGCACCAGGAGCTTTAATGTATTCATGATTGTCTTTTGAGTCTGTATTTCCTTTTCTACCAGAGTTGTCTTTTGAGTCTGTATTTCCTTTTCTACAAGAGTTGGTCATTTGAGTCTGTATTTCCTTTTCTACTGGAGTCTGTATTTCCTTTCGTTAAAGTCAGTCAGTTGATTGAGTCTGTATTTTTGTTTGAACTAGAATAGGGATGGCGGAGTCTGTAGTTCTTTTCTGCACTAGAGTCTGTTAGTTGTTTAATCTGTCCGCTTTGAGTCTTTGTAATAGACGTGGTTGCTATCAATAAAATTGAAATTCCCAAAAATATTTTGCTTCTATTTTACATTTATTCTTCACGAACTACGCTTGGTCTGATTCACGCGGGGTCGTGATACGTAGGCAATCTCCATAGGATTCGACCATAACCAAATAATAAAATAGGAGAGAAAATGCAAAAGAGAGAGCGGCAAGAAACAATGGAAAATAAAAAAAAAGGAAGTGGCACATAGAAATGAGGAAAAGCCGGGATGACGCATGTAACCAAGCAAAGGCATAATAGATATGGTTAACTGCTTAGGTGCATTCACTCCCCAATGTGCGGTCATCTATCTGTTAATGCCCTAACCGCTAACAAAGTTGTTGTTGATGAGTTCAGGCAAGTGGTTAAGTTGACTGGCATTCTGGCAACCCATCCCTACAACACCCGCTCTAAGGATAAGTCAAACATGGTCAACCAGGAATTGGAAGCAAGCATTGTCGACCCATCTAGGGAGGAGGAAGTAGTGGACGTTAATGCAATGAAGGAGGAGATGTATAAACTGAAGCAACAAATGGCCGAGATGTACCAGGCCTGGTCGAAGGGACATCCACCACCAGCCTATCCTGCTAACCCGACCTACCTCCCACCACTAGCTCAGCCTCAAGATCCTCTCACAGTAAACTCATCTCCTGTTTTCCCTACTTACCAGCAGTACTACGGAACCACCTCTAAAACACCACCACCTCCACCACCCAAACAAATTCCATGCCCTCCACCACCAACTACTCATGTGTTTGTGGCTCCTCCACCTGTCGCACTACACAGGTCTTCTAGCGAACCTTTGTTCCAAACCCATGATAACCAATATTACCCACCCGAAGCCACTTTCAAACCACCAGAGCCATGCCCTTACACTCCCCGCCTTGATCTCTCAGCTAAAGAAGAAAAGCCTCCCAAAAACCCTGAGCAAGAAGAGATGATACGGAAGGTTAAGAGCTTAGAACAGTCATTCCGAAATATGCAGGGGCTCGGAGGACAAGTGAGCGTAGCCTACAAGGACCTGTGCCTGTTTCCTGATGTCCAGTTGCCAGCAGGATTCAAGTTACCCAAGTTTGACCTATATGATGGACATGGTGATCCGGTGGCCCACTTAAGGGGGTTCTGTAGCAAGATGAGAGGAGCGGGAGGAAGGGACGAGTTATTGATGGCTTACTTTAGTCAAAGTCTAAGTGGAGCAGCTTTGGAGTGGTACACACGATAGGATCATGCTCGATGGTACACTTGGGACGACCTGGCCCAAGCATTTGCATGTCATTTTCAGTACAATCTCGAAATTGTCCCGGACCGTCTGTCACTAACCAAAATTGAGAAGAAGCCCGGAGAAAGCTTCAGAGAGTATGGTTTTCGGTGGAGACAGCAGGCGGCAAGATTCAATCCTCCAATGAAAGAGAACAAGATGGTTGATTATTTCCTACAGGCTTTGGAGCCAACCTATTATGGTCATCTGGTATCAGCAGTGGGAAAAATTTTCAACGAGGTCGTGAAAATGGGAAGTATGGTGGAAGAGGGTCTCAAGTTTAACAAGATTATGAGCTATTCCGCAATCAAAGCAACTACTCAGGCTATTCAAAGCGGCACTGGAGGAATATTGGGAAAGAAGAAGAAAGAAGAGGTTGCAGTAGTGGAATCGAGAGCTTGGTCCAGAGGTCCATCGCCATATTATCACCAACTTCGCCCTCACCCCCAAACCTACCCACACACCCCATATGGCCCACCGCAGCACTATTACCCACCTCCTGTCCCCAATTTCTCTGTCCACCATGCCCAGATATACCCCCAACCTCCTACCCATGCACAATGGCGCGCACCCACCCCACAAAATACTTACTCAGCTCAAAACACCTACCCACCCCCAAGAACCAACAGAAATCCCGCTGGAACCGATTTTCGACCTAACCCCGCATTTAAGAATGATAGGCTGCAAAAGAAGAAAACTTTCACTCCCTTGGGTGAATCTTACACTAGCTTGTACCACAGATTAAGACAGTTGGGCATGCTGAGTCCGATTGAACCCAAATTGCCAAATCCTCCCCCAAGGAATCTGGACAACTCCGTGAGCTGTGAATATTGCTCAGGTGAGCCAGGGCATGACACAGAAAAGTGTTGGCACTTGAAAACGGCCATCCATGAGCTCATTGATACCCGCCGAATTGAAGTGCAAGCCCCAGAAACGCCTAACATCACCCAAAATCCATTACCAACCCATCACGAGACCCATATGATCGAGCTAGTCCAAAAGGGAGAGCATAAGAAGCCGTCACAAACCGTAATGATGATCAGGGCTAGTGAGGATAGATCAAATGAGAAACTAACAAAGGGGAGAGCAATGATCAAGGTAGGAGAAACAGTTAGCAAACCAGTTGTAGTGATGAAGAAAGAGCTTTCGAGCAGTGTTGTAGAAAAACAAGAACCAGCTAAAGTGGTAGTGTCAGGGGCAGCTGTCAAGCCCGTTGTGATTGTGAAAGGGGCTTGCACAGAGCCGGTTGTCATCAAGCCAGTGACTCAGCTACCAGTAATCAGTGAAAAGGCCGTCCCATGGAATTACGGCCGAGTGACAGTGATGTATCAGGGAAAGGAAGTTAAGGAAGAAGTGTGTGAAACCCATGGACTGACTCGCTCAGGAAGATGCTTTGCTCCTGATGAGCTGAGAAAGGCTAAACTCACCAAAGATAATCCAGTATCAGTAAAGAAAGCTGTAACTGAAGAAGAGGCAGAAGAATTCTTGAAGAAGATGAAGGCACAAGATTATTCCATTGTAGAACAGTTGAGAAAGACCCCGGCACAAATCTCTTTGCTATCACTACTGATCCACTCAGATGAGCACCGCTAGGCATTGATGAAAATTTTGAATGAGGCCCATGTTCCTGATAAGATTTCTGTGAACCACTTAGAGAAAATAGCAAACAAGATTTTCGAGGTCAACAGGGTTACGTTTTCTGATGATGAGCTGCCTTTGGAAGGCACTGAACATAATAGAGCACTCTACCTCGCGGTGAAATGTGAAGACTCTGTGGTCACCCGGGTGCTAGTTGATAACGGGTCCAGTGCAAACATTTGCCCTCTCTCCACCCTGGAAAAGTTAAAGGTGGACAGTGAGAGAATCCACAAGAATAGTATTTGCGTGCGAGGATTTGATGGAGGAGGCAAGGATACAGTTGGGGATATAGTGTTGGAACTGACAATAGGTCCGGTTGAATTCACTATGGAGTTCCAAGTGCTCGACGTGGCCGTCTCTTACAATCTCTTGTTAGGCCGACCCTGGATCCATGCAGCAAAGGCAGTGCCATCTACTTTGCACCAGATGGTTAAATTCGAGTGGGACAGGCAAGAGATTGTTGTGCATGGGGAAGATAGTTCATGTACTCTGGGTGGTGCCATTGTGCCTTTCATAGAAGCTGAGGATGACAAAGGTCCATGGGTTTATCAAGTCTTTGATACTGTGTCGGTTGAAAAGATCCCGGAAGGGAAGTGTATTCCTGTGCCAAAGGTAGCTGCTGCATCTGTCATGGTTGCGTCGGAAATGCTGAAAAACGGATTTGTACCTGGAAAGGGCTTGGGTGCTTCTTTACAAGGCATCGTACAGCCAGTATCTCTTCCTGCAAACCTGGATACTTTTGGTTTAGGTTTTAGGCCCATTGCTGCAGACATAAGGCGAGCTAGAAAAATGAAAAAGAAAGCATGGACCCTTCCAAAACCTATCCCTCGCCTTTCCCGTTCCTTTGTCAGGCCTGGTACGAAGAAGCGCCTAGCAACAGCAATACCCAGTGGTGTGGTTGATCCCGACAAGGAGCTAATTGAGAGGTTTGAAAAGCTGTTTTATGAAGTGAATGTATTGGAGGCCGGAGAAGGTCCAAGCAAGGCAGATGTTCAGTTCGTGGGGCCCCAGGCAAAGCTTAACAATTGGGAAGCAACTCCCCTTCCTACCCGGAGGGAGTCTTGGTAGTTAGTTTTGATTTCCTTTCAGTTTAATCTGGATTATTTCCAAGGTTGTAATTCGGATGCTATGTTCCGTCCGTTTGGATGAGTTAAACCTTGTTATCTTGAATATTAATGAAATGCAATTTCCCTCCGTTTCATTCCTGATAGTTTTTATTTTTGTCTTTCTTTTCTTTCTTGTACAGTCCCTTTTACGCTGGTTTCAGTGATATGTCATGCATAAGGAGTCTCCAGCCCAGTCTTAAATGCCAATCTAACTCAGACATAATAATTCAAGAAATTGAGTGTGATGACGAAATAGAATATGATGATGAGGAAGCTTTTGAGGAAATCAGTAAAGAATTAAGCCATTTTGAAGAAAAACCCAAACCTAATCTGAATGACACAGAGGCAATCAATTTAGGGGATCAGGAGAATGTGCGGGAAACGAAAATAAGTGTCCATTTGGAACCACAGCCCAGAGAAGAGATAATTAAATTACTGTTTGAGTACAAAGATGTTTTTGCATGGTCATATGACGACATGCCAGGTTTAAGCACTGATTTGGTGGTCCACAAATTGCCCACTGACCCAGCATGCCTTCCTATCAAACAAAGCTAAGGAAATTTAAAACAGACATTGGTGTGAAAATCAAAGAAGAGGTCACCAAGCAGTTTGAGGCAAAGGTCATCCGGGTCACGCGGTATCCCACCTGGTTAGCCAATGTTGTGCCTGTGCCAAAGAAGGATGGAAAGACCAGAGTGTGCGTAGATTACCGTGACCTCAATAAGGCAAGTCCAAAAGACAACTTCCCACTACCAAACATCCACATATTGATCGACAATTGTGCCAAACATGAGATTGGTTCCTTCGTGGATTGTTATGCGGGCTATCACCAGATTTTGATGGATGAGGAGGATGCGGAAAAAACGACATTCATCACGCCTTGGGGAACGTATTGTTATAGGGTCATGCCATTTGGGTTGAAGAACGCAGGGGCAACGTATATGAGGGCGATGACCACCATGTTCCATGACATGATACATCGGGAAATTGAGGTCTATGTAGACGACGTGATCATAAAGTCGAGGAAACAATGTGACCATGTCAAGGACTTGAGGAAATTCTTCCAGAGACTCCGCAGGTACAACCTCAAACTTAATCCAGCAAAGTGTGCGTTTGGAGTCCCATCTGGGAAGTTATTGGGATTTGTGGTAAGTCGGCACGGTATTGAGTTAGACCCGTCCAAGATCAAAGCCATTCAGGAGCTACCGCCGCCAAGGAACAAGAAAGAGGTGATGAGTTTGCTTGGCAGGTTGAATTACATCAGCAGGTTCATTGCCCAGCTCACAACGACTTGCGAGCCCATCTTTAAGCTGCTAAAGAAAGATGCTGCGGTCAGATGGACGGATGAATGTCAAGCAGCATTTGACAAGATTAAGGAGTATTTGGCTAGTCCACCCGTGTTGGTCCCGCTGGAGCCGGGAAGACCCTTGATCCTTTATCTGACCGTTTTGAATAATTCTTTTGGTTGTGTACTGGGGCAGCATGACATCACAGGAAGGAAAGAGCAGGCAATTTACTACCTCAGCAAGAAGTTCACATCATATGAGGTGAAGTACACTCAACTCGAGAGGACGTGTTGTGCCTTAACCTGGGTAGCGCAGAAGTTGAAACATTACTTGTCAGCATATACCACCTATCTCATCTCTCGGTTGGACCCGTTGAAGTACATTTTTCAGAAACCCATACCCACAGGGAGGCTGGCGAAATGGCAAATCTTGCTTATGGAGTTTGATATTGTCTACGTGACCCGGACTGCCATGAAAGCACAAGCGCTGGCTGATCATTTGGCCGAAAATCCAGTTGATGATGAATATGAACCTTTGAAAACATACTTCCCCGATGAGGAGATAATGCATGTTGAAGAATTAGAACGAGTCGAGAAGCCAGGATGGAGACTGTTCTTTGACGGGGCTGCCAACGCCAAAGGCGTCGGGATAGGAGCAGTACTGATTTCCGAGACAGGGCAACACTACCCTGTCACTACTCAACTTCATTTCTATTGTACCAATAACATGGCTGAATACGAGGCGTGTATCATGGGTTTGATGTTGGCCATAGACATAGGTGTCCAGGAAATCTTGGTCATGGGTGACTCGGATCTTCTGGTACATCAGATTCAGGGTGAATGGGAGACGCGAGATTTGAAGCTCATACCGTACCGGCAGTATTTGCATGAACTTTGTCAACGGTTTCAATCAATAGATTTCAGGCATATTCTAAGGATTCACAATGAGGTTGCTGACGCTTTGGCCACTTTGGCGTCAATGTTGCATCATCCAGACAAGGCTTATGTGGACCCGTTACAGATTCAGGTCCGAGATCAGCATGCCTATTGTAACGTGGTGGAAGAAGAGCTTGATGGTGAGCCGTGGTTCCATGATATCAAAGAATACCTCCGGATGGGAGTGTATCCAGCACAGGCTACGGGGGATCAAAAAAGAGCAATTCGACGCTTGGCAAGCGGCTTTTTCTTCAGCGGAGGGGTGTTGTACAAGAGAACCCCAGATCTTGGATTATTGAGATGCATGGATGCTAAACAGGCTACAGTTATCATGGCTGAGGTACATGCGGGAGTTTGCGCAACTCATATGAGTGGATATGTATTGGCAAAGAAGATTCTCCGAGCGGGTTATTATTGGCTTACTATGGAACGGGATTGCATCAGCTTCGTGCGCAAGTGTCATCAATGTCAGGTACATGGAGATTTGATTCATTCTCCACCATCTGAATTGCATACAATGTCGGCACCATGGCCGTTCGTTGCTTGGGGAATGGATGTCATTGGGCCGATCGAGCCAGCGGCATCAAATGGGCACAGGTTCATTCTGGTAGCTATTGATTATTTCACTAAGTGGGTTGAAGCAAAAACCTTCAAATCTGTGACCAAGAAGGCAGTGGTCGATTTTGTGCATTCGAATATCATCTGTCGGTTTGGGATCCCAAAGGTAATCATCACGGACAATGGGGCCAATCTCAACAGTCATTTGATGGTAGAGACATGTCCGCAGTTTAAGATCACGCACCGCAATTCCACCCCATATCGTCCTAAGGCGAATGGAACGGTCGAAGCAGCTAACAAGAACATCAAGAAAATACTTCGGAAAATGGTAGAGGGGTCCAGGCAATGGCATGAAAAGTTACCTTTCGCCCTTTTAGGCTATCGCACTACTATCCACACTTCAGTAGGGGCGACTCCTTATTCACTGGTGTATGGCACTGAGGCAGTAATACCCGCAGAGGTTGAAATCCCGTCCCTTTGGATTATTGCCGAGGCGGAAATTGATGATGTTGAATGGGTTAAAGCCCGCCTGGAACAACTAAGTTTGATTGATGAAAAGAGATTGGCAGCAGTATGTCATGGTCAGTTGTACCAACAGAGAATGGCAAGAGCATATAACAAGAAAGTGCGTCCGCGGAAATTCGAAGTAGGGCAATTGGTGTTGAGGCGTATCTTACCTCATTGGGCTGAGGCAAAAGGAAAGTTCGCCCCGAACTGGCAGGGGCCATTTGTTGTAACCAGAGTGTTGTCCAATGGCGCATTATATTTGACAGATGTGGAAGGAAAATATGTATAAATGGCTATCAACTCTGATGCAGTCAAGCGATACTATGTATGATTTCTTGGTTTATTTGTACTTTATTGTATTTGGCATATTTTTGAGATTGAAATGATGAAGGCATTTTGTTCTGCTATCCAAACACTTTATCCTTTGTCATCCCTTTGAGCCTCATTTACTTTCTTTCGTACCCCTCTTTCGGAATCAATAACAACTCGGAAGCTCGAGCAAGGAAAATCAGTGAAGAAGCAAGAAAACACAGTCCAACAGAAAGAAAAGGAAAAGAAAAAAAAAGAAAAAGAAAAAGAAAAAGAAAAAGAAGGCAAAAAGAAGAAAGAAAAAGAAAAAAAAGAAGAAAAATGAAAAGAAAAGAAAGAAAAAGAAATGAAAAGAAAGAAAAGAAAGTAGAAGAAAAGGAAAGATTGCAACAACAAAGTAATGCCTATGACCTGAACTACGTTTGACTTGATCCCGAAAGGGTACGTAGGCAGCCTCTCTCTGAGGTTCAGTCACACCAAAATAAAAGTCCAAAAGTCCCCACGAAAAACTGGGGCAACAGTTATGGTTGTGCAAGAAAAGTTGATTCCGAAAGTTGTAGTTGTGAACCCATATTGAATTGTTTTAGAGCCTTTATACCCTTCCTTTCTAACCCCATCCAAAAGCCTGCACTACGGTCCAAAGAAAGACCTTCCGATCAGTCTTCATAGAATGCCAAGTCGAGCAAGAAGAGGAGATTTATGCTATGAATAACACTCCGGTCCAAACAAGGGAAATGAAGAATGAGAGAGTCTTGATGATAAAAACCCTCACGGGTACCACAAGGCGATGAAAGCTGAGAGAGATCAAAAATGAGAGAGTCTTATTGGTGAAAACCTTCACAGGCACCATAAAGCGATAGTGAGGTGAGAGAAAGACCAAAAGGAGAGAGTCTTATTGGTGAAAACCTTCACAGGCACCATAAGGCGATAGTGAGGTGAGAGAAAGACCAAAATGAGAGAGGCTTGATGGTGAAAACCCTTCGGGCACGACAAGTCGAAAGAGGATTGTGATTTAAATAGAATAAGCAGAGCATTAAAGCCCAGTTTCACGGTGAAAAGGTGCAACAAGAGCTGAACATCAGATTTGCTTAATAGAATAGGCTGCAGGTGCATGTCAAGGTCATCAAAGTCGGTATCCACATCCGATAGGTTTCTCTTGTAGTTTTCTTGTTAGGAATCATCTCTTTCCATTTTCCTTCTACTATGTTCCTTTTGTCTTGTTTACTTCCTCCTCCTGAGTCTGCTTGGTCATAAAAAGTGAGAAATGACTTCAAAATCTGCCATCAAGCTTTCCAATTGAACAAAACATGATCTGGCCAGCATATCAAATCGTCATAAGTGAGGAAAAAACAGCAGGCACACTGAGTTGGAAACAATCTACATGCCTTGGGATCCTTGTGAAATGCAAGGGCTTGGTATTTGTCAATTCATGAACAACGCAACAAATGAAGTGTTTGGGGTGAACGGATCAAAGGTATTTTCGGTAAAACACGAAAGGTTTGGTACATATCAGATGGAGGGTGTTTGGTGGACGGATCAGAGGTATTTTCTGCGTTAAGGGTAACAAAGGAAGTGGTTAGCAAGGTCTCCAAGTGAGAATCAGTTATCAAGGCGGGTGAAGCAACAATAAACTTCAAGGCCGAGGCCAGTGGTTAAGTCAAGAAAGAACATCATGTACACGAAGTGGAAGCAATAGACGTGCTTTGGGATTCATATGAGACATAAGGGTTGGGGGAACGCCAGTTCATGCAATGCAACAAGTAGAGAATATCGGGAACAAGCAAGGTCTTCGAGTGGAAATCAGTCATCTTGGCAAATGAGGAAGCAGCCGCCTTCAAAGTTCAAGGACACAAACTAACCACCACATTTTAAACTCACAAGTTTCCTTTATTTGAAACAGGAACAAAGCAGTGCAAGAAAGTTGGTTCAACAATAAGAACAAAAAGAAAGAAAAGAAAAGGAAGAAGAGGACAACCGACAAAAGGGAAGTTTCTCAAATCTTCGCCCTTGCCTGGCTTGTTAGCATGCACAAATGCTGCCATTGTTTTTCACATTTTATCCTAGTCTAATGAATTTTCTCCTAGGATCTAAATCTTAGTCTGATGAATTGTTCTCCTAAGATAGACAACCTAGTCTGATGAATTTTCTCCTAGGATCAAAATCTTAGTCTGATGAATCTTTCTCCTAAGATAGAAAACCTAGTCTGATGAACTTTCTCCAAGGATCTAAATCTTGGTCTGATGAATTATTTTCCTAAGATAGAAGACCTAGTCTGATGAATTTTCTCCTAGGATAAAAATCTTAGTCTGATGAATTTTCCTCCTAAGATAACAAAAAAAAAAGACCTAGTCTGATGAACTTTCTCCTAGGATAGAAATCTTAGTCTGATGAATTTTTCTCCCAAGATAGAAAACCTAGTCTGATGAATTTTCTCCTAGGATAAACGTCTTAGTCGGATGAATCTTTCTCCTAAGATACCAAAAACAAAATCAAAAAAAAAGAAAAAAAAAAGAGAAAAAAGGGGGACCTAGTCTGATGAATTTTCTCCTAGGATAAATGTCTTAATCTGATAAATCTTTCTCCTAAGATAGAAAACCTAGTCTGACTAATTTTCTCCTAGGATAATTTGAAAAAAGGAAGTCTGAATTCGAAAAAAAAGGAAAAAGGGAAGTCTGGAGTTTTAAAAAAAAAGAGGGTCAATTTTTAGTTTTCTTGAAATCAGGGGTCCCCGCCTGGAGAATAGGGTCAGTCTTTATTTTAGTCAAGATTAGTTTATAGTTTTCCTCGTCTGTTCTTTAGTTTACTTTCATCATTGCATTAATGGTATAAGTGGTTTACATTTTGCTAACAACTCACAAATCTTCCTAATGCAAACTGGGGAAGAAAAAACTTTCTTTTGTTTTGTGTTTTTGTCGTAATCAGGCACCCACCTGGAGAACAAGGGAAGACAACCCAAGTTTCAAGGGAAAGCAGTTTCGAAAGAAGACAACTCAAGTTTCAAAGGAAAGCAATTTTGAAGGAAGACAATTCAAGTTTCAAGGGAAAATGGTTCATGGTGCAAGGGAAAACAATGTCAAGTAACAAGAGAAGACGTTCGGGTTCAGCGATCATGCGCCTACCTGGAGAAAAGGGAATTCACTTCAGAATGCAATGTAAGGCAGCAACAAAAGAAGCTCGCAGCAAAAATGCGAGTCAACAGTCGGATATGATCAACAGAAGTTAGTCACAATCCAGAATAAAAAGAAAGAAAAAAAAACAAAAAAGAAAAACAAGAAGTGAATCCAAATGCAGTAGTTAATGAAAGATGTGAGTTGCTAAAGACAGGGCTGATGTCACAAGCTCTGCATGTCCCGTCTTGGTTTGAAAATCTGAAGAAGAATGAACTAGCACCTGCGTCTAACAAGCATCAAGATTCAGATCAGGGTCCGCATGAAGAACCAACCAAGACTCAAGACCAAGCTTCAGAAGACTCATAGATAAGAATCTTGTAACTCGTAGCTGATAGGCTTAGTTAGTCTTTTTCATTTTATATTTTGATGTAATAACGGGACAGTGGACCGGAGCCTCGGACGGAACCTCACTCGACCCTCATCCTCTTTACACACTTCATCATCTCACTCACTTCTTAACTACACGTGGCCTGATTCCTTTATAGCCAAGGATATGTAGGCAGCTCAAATACCAGGGCTCAGTCACATTCCCCTTTTCTCAGTGTTAGTCTCTTCCAAATAAGGGCCGGGTCAAAAAACCTGTCTAGTCGTTCTTTGTCTGAAAACTCTTCGCGTTTCCAGTCAAAGAGGGGCAGCTGTAGACATGTGATTTTTGACCCTCCCCAAGATTTTTCGTATTTTAGCACGTAAATATTTAATTTAGGCCTAATATAGCTATTTCAACTCATTTTTACTCTTTTACTTTATTTTATTACAAGAAAAATGAAAATTACAAAAATATTTTAGTTTACGTATCTTTCGTAGATTTAAATTAAAAAAATACAAAAATAGTACCTTATCATTATTTTTATATAATCTTGAAAATAAAAAAATATATATAGTTTAGTTCAATTAATTAAAATTAGTTTTATATTTTTGTATTATAATTGTACATAATTTTAGAAGGAGGAATTAGTTTTAGGTTGGTTTATCNACCGCAGAAGCGGTCCCTTGTCCGCAGAAGCGGAAATACCTGTTCAGAAAAGGGAATTTCGAGGGTTGAGTTTCAAAAGTTGGAAAAATCAATTGAGAGCTCGGGAGAGGGTCGATTTTGAGTGGGTTTTTGAAGTGAAGATCATTGGGTAACGTTTTCTTAATCCCTTCTAGTTATATTTCATCATTTTGTAGTTAAATCCATCATTAAAATTCGAATTTGGGATTAAAATTTGAAGAATTTAGTTAAAACTTCTTAGGAGAAACTATTGGGTTTTGAGTGAGCATTTGACCTCCGATTTGGGATATTTTTATATGGTTAGACTCGTGAGAGTACGAGGGTTCTGGAAATATGAAAATTATTATATTCCGAGGCATTGGCCTGAAGGGCATTTTGGTCATTTCACCTAATTTCACGCTGTAGCTTTGAATTTAATAGCAAAACCAGGTGTTTGCGATGTTATTTACAATGTGTAATTGAATTGAATAGATTTGGGCCATTTGGTGTCGGATACTCGTGGCAAGAGCGTGGTTTCTAGTTGATATTGAGCCGGTTCGAGGTAAGTGGCTTGTCTAACCTTGTGTGGGGGACCTTTCCTCTTAGGACATGATCTTTGAATATTTGAATGCCTCGTACGTGAGGTGACGAGCGCGTACTTGAGCGAATTGTTGTAAACCCGTTTCTACTTGAAGTATTTAAATTGAGATTTCCTGTTTACTTGTTCATTTTAGACAGTAAGTTTATACCTGTGCTAGCTTAGAGACGCATGTTTAGCTGGCTTACTTGCTTATTTGTTTAGCTGTACTATTTGTACTCTGTGAAGCATGTTAGGTTAGAATTTACTATTACTTGTCTTGATTTTAGCATTTATTCTGAGATTATGGGTTGTTGTTGTTGTGTGTTTAATTTGGGACTACGGGACGGCTTCCCGGGAGATCCCCTGTACTTGAGATATTCTGGACCGAGGGTGCGGGATACCAAGAGATCCCTGGCACATGTGTTTCTATATATATTGGGATACCAAAAGATCCCCGGCTTACTTATTGAGGATACCCAGAGATCCTCGGGATACCAAGAGATCCCCGACTTACTTATTAAGGATACCCAGAGATCCTCGGGATACCAAGAGATCCCCGACTTACTTATTGAGGATACCAAGAGATCCTCGGATACCAAGAGATCCCCCGGCTATTATTCCTTGTTGAGGGTAGTTTTCCTTGTATTGTTACCTTTGCTTTCTATTATTGTTCTTCCTTATTTACCTGGCTTAGATTCTCGCTGTAGACTTTATTTAAACTGCTTCCGTTATCTCATTATTTATTATATTTTATCTCAGTAGGGCCCTGACCTTCCTCGTCACTACCCAACCGAGGTTAGGCTTGGCACTTACTGAGTACCGCTGTGGTGTACTCATGCCTCTTCTGCGCATGTTTTTCATGTGCAGATCCAGGTACTTCCTCCCAGGCGTATCATCCTCGTGGTGGAGAGTCCTAGCTGAGACTTGAGGTATATCTGCTACGTCCGCAGACCAGGAGTCTCTACTCTATTCCGGCTTTAGCAGATAGTTCCTTTCTTTCCTTTCATGTTGTGTTGACATTCTGGCGTAGAGAAGATTACTACACTCTATTAGCCTGTGTTTCCCGTGAGTTTCCGGGTTTGGGATTTAGTTGTGGACTTCCGCATATTTTTGAGTTGTATAGGCCGAGTGGCCTTATATACAGTTGTTATTTCCGTATGCTCAGTTTTAATTAATTATTCCGCAAATGTTAATTTGTTATTCCGCACTGTTAGGCTTACCTAGTAGTAGGAACTAGGTGCCATCACGACATGTTCATGGAGGGTGAATTGGGGTCGTGACATTTGGGACTGTCAAGAACTTCAGCATGTCATTTCTTCAATATGCGACTTTAGCTTTAAGATTGGTAAAATAGGTATTTCGTTTGAATGGTATTCTGTATTAGAGCAATTGTCATAATGATAGCTTATTATGTTTTAAAAGTGTTGTGGTATTTTGTTAAATGCAAGTTGGTCTTTAGGAAGGGTTCATTCATACATTCATGATAG
This sequence comes from Nicotiana attenuata, assembly GCF_001879085.1. NCBI lineage: Eukaryota > Viridiplantae > Streptophyta > Magnoliopsida > Solanales > Solanaceae > Nicotiana > Nicotiana attenuata. The sequence continues at coordinate 293,980 of NW_017670437.1, forward strand.
CCACAAGTTGATTTGTTTGCCAGGTGTTAATTTCTATACAGATTGGTTTCTTTGGTTTGTTCTGTGTTTAAGTAATCAAATTCAGGGTTAAATTTGTTGATATTAATCAAGGAATCTCAAATTAATATAACAATGTTTGGCCTTCAACTGCTATAGTCGTATTAAGCCAAAAAAAAGCTAGCAATGGTAATCCTTGTTGATATGTGCTATGTGTGGTCAGCAGTTGGTTTATTGTATGGTAGGCCAGTTAGATCACAAAACTGGGCCCTATAGCCTTGGCCCAGTGCTATTTTGATGATCCAGTTACAGGCTCTTTTCAGGCCTGGATTTTTGGGGGTTCTAGGCGAACAGGCTAGTGAACATGTCAATTGGGACCTTTTCATGGCAGTTGGGCTTCTCGCACAGCCCACTGTTGAGTTCACGCTTATTTTTGGTTCTCAAGGCAGGCTTATGCGTCTGTTTATTTTAAAATTCGAATCATGTCAAGCCTTAGCTAGTCAGTTGGACTTTGGTTTAGGTTTGAAGCGGGCCATATTCGGCAATTATAATCTATGGCCCTCAAAGGTTAAGTCTAGAAACATCTTTACATAGTCAAGGTGCGCCATGCCAAACAAAATAATAACTGCGTGGCCCTCGTATTAATTTCATAACCTAGATATTAAAAATGATTAATATTCGTAGAAAAGCCTTTAGGGCCGTTTAAAACACAATTATGATTGTGTATACGTCCGCGTAACACAATTACGATTTTAAAAACAAAACCGGAGTATGCGTTCGCGCAACTTCGGCCAAATTTTCTTAATAATAATAAAGCATTATTAATTGTGGACACGTTCGCGTGACACGATTTTGACGTGCCAAACAAATGGGTATACGTACGCGTAACCCGTTTCAAGATAATTTTAATTAAAAGCGGAAAATGCATAGGTTCTAAAATCAGTAATTAAACAATTTAATAAGCCAAGTATGATCAAAGTGACCGTGCTAGAACCACGGAACTCGGGAGTGCCTAACACCTTCTCCCGGGTTAACAGAATTCCTTACCCAGATTTCTGTGTTCGCAGACTGTGTAACAGAGTCAATCTTTTCCTCGATTCGGGATTTAAACCGGTGACTTGGGACACCATAAATCTTCCATGTGGCGACTCTGAATTTTTAATAAAATGAATCTCGTTTCGATTGTCACTTTAAGTTGGAAAAAACTCCCTTATACCCTTCCGGGGGTTGTAAAAATTAGGTGTGACACATATCAATTTTGGACTGCTTAACCTGAGTAGTTCCCTCATGGGTAGTTTGAAGAGCTTCCTAGATCTCCTTAGCAGACTGACAAGCTGAGATGCGGTTGTATTCATCTAGTCCGATGCCACAAACAATCTTCTTTGCGCTGAAATTCTTTTCAATAGCCTTTCTATCAGCATCGTTGTACTCTTTTCTTGTTTTTGGGACTATAATTGTTCCCTCGCCTACAGTTTTCATGGGAACAAAAGGTCTATCACAGATTACATCCCACAAGTCTGAGTCCTCAACCATGATGAAGTCATGCATTATTGTTTTCCACCAACCATAGTATTGGCCGTTGAATCTTGGTGGTCTGTACGTTGATTGTCCTTCCTCGAAGTTTGGTGGAGCAGCCATGTAGATCCTTTCTAGGTGTTAACCTTTTAGAAAGAAAGTGGCTCTGATACCAATTGATAGAAACTAAGAGCCCACCAAACTGTATAGAGAACCAGGTTCTCTATTAGTTCCCACAGTAAGCAATAGACTGTAAAACCCAACAGTATAGGGAACCAGGTTCTCTATCTGTTCCCACAGTAAATCGGCAGTAAATAAATAACACAATGGAGTTTTACGTGGTAAACTCCCAGCTTACGGGATTAAAAACCACGACCTACCCTTGTAGGATTTCAACTTCACTACTGAGCAATCTTTAGATTACAACCTATTGTAACCTAGGAATTAACCTCGTAATCCCTCACTAACTTGTAACAACTCTATTACAAGCCACTTTGTAATAACTCTATCACAAAGGTTTTACAACTCGACTAACTCTAGCCAAGACACAAACACAAAGGTTTATGATTTATAAAGGTTTCCTACACAGTGCTTCTAACTAAGCTAAGTAGGAATCACAAATGAAAAACAAAATAACAAAGACTCAACAAACCTAAGGACTTAAGATATCGTCAATCTTTGGATCTGGTCCTTGAGTTGCAGTAGCTTTGTTCTTGAGAGATGTGGTGGCTAGCACTTGAGAGAATATTGTCTTTTGATTTTCAAGTGTTGGAGAGATGAAATCCCTTGCCTCATGTTGATAATATATGTGTGTGATGTCATCAAGGATGATTCAATAAAGTGTCCTTTAGGTTGGCCTTAGCAAGCTACAACTGTGCTACTGTACTGCTGCTAGACAGTACAGTGCAGCAGCTTTTACAACTGTAGAGTTGGCTGTACGACGACCAGGAAAACTGATCCATATATGTTCCCTCTGATGTTCCCTTATTTGATTTCATTGAGAATTGAACCAGACATCTAACTAGTTACTTTGAATGCAAGGGAACTAATTGTATTAGGTTCCTTATCTGGTTCCCTCATGAAGTTTGTCAAATCATCAAAACAAAAGACGCATAACCTATCATAGATACTTGGGGACCTTTTAAGACCACTAGATACAATGGATACAAATATTTTCTAACCATAGTTGATGATTTCAGTAGAGCAACCTGGACTTTCTTGTTAAGTACAAAAATTAGTGCATTCTCAGTTTTGAAGTCCTTTCTTACTATAGTGGAGAGACAATTTAACAAGAAGGTCAAGAAGCTAAGATCTGATAATGCTTTGGAATTGGGAAGGGGACACAAGAATCTATATTTCTGGATTCACATGGTATATTACATGAAACATCCTGTGTTGGCACTCCACAACAAAATGGTGTTGTAGAGAGGAACCATAGGCATCTTTTTGAAATTGCCAGGGGTCTATTATTTCAATCAAGAGTTCCTATTCAATATTGAGGAGAATGTGTCTTGACTGCTGTAATGACCCGATCGGTCGTTTTGATCTCTAGCGCATCATCCGGCGATTTGAGGCCATGAGTAGCTTCACTTCAAGTATTAAGACTTGTATGTATGGTAAGAATCGAAATTCAGGAAGTTCGGATTGGATTTGGAAACAAAATTCTCATTTCAAAAGCTTGAAGTTGGAAGAATTGACTAAGATTGAATTTTTGAGTAAATGACCTCGGAATCGGGATTTGAAGGTTCCGGCAGGATCGTATGATGATTTTGGACTTGGGCGTATGTCCGAATCGGGTTTCGGATTACTCGAGAGCATTTCGGCGCCTATTATGGAAGTTAGCATTTTTGGGTGAAATTCATAAATTTGGGATGAAGTGCATATCAGTGTCAACGATGTCCGTTTGGGATACCGAGTCTGGTTATAGCTCCGTATAGTGATTCTGGTATTGGGAGCACGATCGGAAGTGGATTGGGAGGTCTGTAGGTCATTTTGGAGTCATTCGGCTGCAGTTAGAAATTTGAAGATTTTTGAGAAGTTTGACCGGAAGTGGACTTTTTGATATCGGGGTCGGATTTCGATTCCGGAAGTTGGAGTAGGGTTGTAATGTCGAATATGACTTGTGTGCAAAATTTGAGGTCAATCGGACGTAATTTAATAGGTTTTGGCATCAAATGTAGAAGTTTGAAATTCTAAAGTTCATTAAGCTTGAATTGGAGTGCGATTCATGATTTTAGCGTTGTTTGATGTGATTTAAGGCCTCGAGCAGGTCCGTGTTACGTTATGGAACTGGTTGGTGTGATTAGTGGGGTCCCGAGGACCTCGAGTGTGTTTCGGGGTGGTTTCGGATCATTTCGGGCTGTTTTGCTATAGCTGATGTTGGTGTCTGGTGTTGTTCTTCGCGTTCGCGAAGAAGAATTTGGCTTCAAGAATTTTGTTCTTCGCGTTCGCGAAGATGTTTTTGTGTTCGCGAAGAAGAAAATCTATGTTACGCAAGTCTGACTTCAGAGGCTAATATCTCACAATCTATAAGGAATTTGGGGATGATCCAAAAATAAAAGATGTAGTCCTTTGTGTCTAGTTTTCAGAAAGTTAAATTGTTTATCATTTGGAGTTGCGTACAAAAAGTTGTGGCTAGTACACTACAGGTTGTCCGGGAAGATGAGGAAAAAATTTGTGTTGCACAGGGCTGACTTTGGAAGCTTATATCTCAAAATCTATAAGGAATTGGGAGATGACCGAAACATAAAAGTTGTAGATCTTGGTGTCTAGTTTTCAAACGTTAAACCATTTGTCATTTGAAGTTTTGTACAAAAATTTGTCGCCATTATAATAGAGGCTGTCTGAGAATAGTTTGAAAATGACTTTTGAGAATTTTGTTCATCGTGAACGCGATGGGGGGCTCGCGAACGCGAAGAAGGATCGCCTGGGCAGTGTATAAGTTTGCAAAAAGGGAGGCTCATTTCATCTCATTTCCTCCTTGGGAGCCGACCTAGGAGCGATTTTGGAGCTCCGTCTTCATCACCCATGTCAAGGTAAGTGATTCCCACATATTGCATGTTAAATACTTGGATTACATATATTTTTTAACATGGCAATTCATGGAAAATTAGTGAAAACTTGGGATTTTTGTAGAAAACCAAGAAATTGGTATTTTTTAATTTTGACCACGAATTTGGGCATGAAATTGACAGTAAATTATATATTTGAGTTCGTGAGGTTATGGGTAAAGTTTATCTTAGAAAAATTTCAGAATCTGGGCACGTGGGCCCGAGAGCGATTTTGTCAACTTTTCGATCAGGGTTAGGAATTTTAATAAATTGGATTATCATGTTTAATGGGTTTGCATAATTTTTGGGTAGTTTTGGAGCGTTATGCATCGATTTGAGTCTTCAATAGGGCGTGGAATGCCGGTTATGGAACTTCGGACCAAGGTGAGTCTCGTTTCTAACCTTGTAAGAGGGAATTGTCCCCAAATGAATTAATTGGATATGTGCTCCTATTTGTGGGGGCTACGTACGCAGGAGGTGACGAGAGTCCGTGCGTAGCTACTATTATGCTTAAGTTCGGGTAGTCTAGGGTCCAAACGCATGCTTTACTTGTAATATTTGCAACCTTGTTGTCAACTTAAAAAATGCTTAAAACATATCGAACGTATAAATAAATTTCTAAAAGGCTAGACATCATTTCTTGACTTTTAAAAGAGAAGCTTGCCTTTTCCTGAATAATTGCACCTTGATGAATTCTTGATTTGACTGTTTGAATGTGTTTATCTATTGTGGAACGGGCCGAACACCTTGTTAGATTAAATAGATACAGCTATGGTTCGCGCCATTCAACCCTCTGGCAGTGCACAGTTCAAATATTTGTTGGATCGGGCCGTACGACCTCGGCATGATTTGCGCATGCTTGTATTACTTGCCTTGAAATTCATAGATGTTGATATTTGTTTCTCCCTGGCCTGAGATAAATGTATAAATGATGAAAATGAATTTGGGAATTTCCTATAAACAAAAGAATTGTTTACTTGCCTCATGCCGTTTGAGTTACAGTCATTTTTATGAAAATCCTCGATTTACTAAATTATTGGTATATTATCATTGGACCACTAGTAAGTGTCGAAGTCGACCTATCGTCTCTACTTCTTCGAGATTAGACGGGATACTTACTGAATACATGTTTTTTTGTACTCATGCTACACTTGTTGTGCATTTTTGTTGCACAGGCACATGTACCTCTAACGGCCTAATGAGCGTAGCAGCATGGATGATACGGAGATTTAGGCGAGCTGTATCTTTCGAGGCAACCCGCAGCCAGCATAGTCTCTTTCAGTGTATTGTATTTATTTTCTGTCCAAATCCGTATTTCGGTCAGTTATTGTACTTTATTTGATTTCCTAGTGATTGCTCATGCACTTGTGACACAGGGTTCTGGATGATTATGGGATATTTAATATTAAAAGTTGTAAAAAAATTTATTTATTCAATGATGATTACCTTTTTACTAGTTAAATTAAAGGAAATTATGGTTCCTAAAATATTAAAATGAGATTGTAATTAACTACCCAATGTTGGCTTGTCTGACCGAGGTGCCCGGCGCCATCACGACCTTTGATGGATTTTGGATCGTGACAACATGGTATCAGAGCATTAGGTTCACGTAGGTCTCTCTAGTCATGAGCAAGTCTAGTAGAGTCTTGCGGATCGGTACGGAGACGTTTGTACTTATCTTCGAGAGGTACAGGAGTGTTAGGAGCACTTCCCTTCTTGACTCCTCATTGTGCGGTTTGATTCCCTTGAGGCTTATGCCTTTGTTTCTTTCCTACTCAATCTAATGCGATGCGAAGCGCTTATTATAAATCGGGAATTTAAGGAATTGTAATGGTACTATAGATGTGGTTAGACTATTGTCGTCGTCGTGTGGAAGTATATTCTGTTATTTCAGCTCAGTAGCTCTACTTCTGAGAGCTTTGAGGATATGCACAGGTTACTATGATGCTCATGGGTTGTTACCGCACAGTATTGATGTAATGGTAGGATGTTTGTCTATGTGTTGGAGCAGTGGTTGACTTGGAAGGCGGTTTACTCAATGCATGATTCAGAGATTCAGTGTTTTATTCTGGCGGAGAAAAGACAATCGGACCATGAATGTTCAGGTTTGGGTTGATGGAGTAACGATCTATTAGTTCAAGTGCTACAGAGAGATATTTTGAGTTAAGGCAATGGCTGGGCAGCGAAAGATAGGGATGGACATGTGGGAAGTGTCTTGTGGTGATTAAACTCCTGGAAGGCCAAGTGTAGGAGACAAGAGTTGAGTAGTTGCTTAAAGGAGTAAGCTTGACCAAAGTGGGAGAGTGGCAGAGTAGCACATGGGTTCTGTGGTAGGATGACTACACGCCTTGGGAGGAGTTTAGAGTGAATTGGGATTCACGTTGGTCAGTGACTGGGTCAACAGGCTTGATTTGAAATATTAGTTGTCATACGGCGGGAAATTGGGTGCAATAGAGAGGAGTTGCATGATATGAAGAAGGTTAAAACATGACTTTGGATGGGTTACTGATTTTGCAGTAAGTGTACCCAGTGCAGCGACGTTGGAAGATATCGGCATGTAATTTTCCCAGGTGGGTTATCTCCTGTGAGCAGGTCAGCGGCCGCGTGGTTGACAAAGTTTCTACAAATAATTCTACTGGCTATCCGGTGAGAGGTAGAATATGTAAACGCGGCTAGTGATTCAGAGTGTTCATAGAATGGTTCACAAGAAGCTTTCGAGGAATTTGGTGGGTTAGTTGTGCAAGATCAGGTCAACAATGAAGAAAGAATCTTGGTGGGTTCTAGAGTTGTGTAATAGTGGCTTCAAGCTAAGTGGGAGAGTCCCACCGCTTACGATTGGGTTTCATGGTTATCTACTTGTGAGGTTCGGGTTATCGACATATTACTGAGTCATTCCAGCTAAGGGAAAAGAACAAAAAATGGTAATTTGAGCAAACAAATTGATAAAAGTGTGTTATAGTTGGCCTTACTGACTCATATTCAGGCTTTGGAAAGTGATTCAATCGGGTGCTTCATTAAAATCGGTGTTCATGTGCCAGCAGAGCCTTGAAGTTGATTATATTCAGGACCAAGCCAAAGCGGGTAGCTCTGAACAATGGTCCTAGTAAATTCAAAGGTTACTCGGTGCCTAAGGATTCAAGCCCGCAGTATGATTAAGAATCGAGCTTTTGTGATAGATTATGATAGGAGGCTCAGAAGGTTCTATGATATTTTCAACTTGCGGTGTAGCATTGGGAGGAAAAAGAGGAAATGACTTTCGTAGGGGAATTATCGGAGTGGGTGTATCAGTTGAAGACGCGAATGTGCGTGCAAGAAGGGTATGAATTGGTCCATGGGTTTGGAGACAATGTGGTCTCGTGGAATGGGGTCACTCAGGATGAGTGTGGATTTAGATTTGTGATATAAAGAATGGAGATATTATTATCTGTAAGGAAAGTTAAGGATGAATTAGAAGAAGTTAGATTGGTTAGTCATGGTTGAATGGCATAGTGGTGCGGTACGTGCGAGGCTCGACGGCCGTCGTAACTGGTTTTATTTGGAAGTACTTAAGTATTATGGCATGTTATGTGTAGGCGGATCCCGGAAGGGTTATAGTGGTTTATACCACTACTTGAGGATTTGCATGTTCTACGGTTATGAGGATTCACTCGAGTGTTGCTATGGTTCTCTTGGAACGAGTTAAGTAAAAAGTTTATGTATGATGAAGTGTTCACCCTATTAGTGGTTCAGGAGTTATGATAAAATTCTTGTACTATCGCACATTGGCATGTTAAGTGTAGTGAGCGGTATGAAATTTGAAAGTGAGGATCAAGGTTGCGGTTCGGTGTTGGCAAGAATGTCACGAGCTCGGATGAGCAGGAAAGGGGCTTGGATGTTTAGAGTAATTTGGTATTGTCTTCAGCGTCACCTGAGATTGGTGTTTGTGTAAGAGGCTTTGCATCCTGGTTATGGATTCTTGATTGCTTTAAAGCATTGTATGGCCGGTGGTGAGGATGTGCAGACTTGTTACCTGGTGCGGGAGGTCGTGGGAGCGTATCTCACGGGAAGATTGTATAAGTGTGACATGTAGTCACTTGATTGATTGAAGATTTAAACCAAGCATGAAGATTGTGGTAATATCACTAATTTGAGAATTTATGCCTGGAGGGCACTCGGTTTATTGGGTTGTGGACTGTGGAGGTTTACTCCGGATATGAGGATTGTTCTTGTGAGTCATGGGAAAAAGGGGTTATTATGGACCCTTGAAAGGCTAGCCTAGTACGGTGCGGTCAGAATCGGCTCGAGGTCGGTGGGTGGATTTAAATATGAATATGGGCTCTATATCAGGCCAGATGTGTTCATTTCAGCATAGCACTCCTTATGGAGGAGTATTCGGACATTGGATGTTACCTCGTCGTCGACTATTTCATGTAATACTATATTGTGTCATATGAGTTGTGAGACGGCTTGATAATCTTCCTAGGTGTTGAGGTTCCGCGTAGCAATGGTGTTATGTGAGCAGGATGGCTCGCGAGATTCATATCATATATCGCTCCTTAGTTGTGCTTGAGTTTTGTATCGTATGGCGCTATCTGTCTCCCCAGGGATGGTATTATGCACTTGGGGGCTTGTGGCCGATATTCAGATATTTTACAAGTATGAGCATTTTTGCTCGGTAAGTAATTCCTTATTGATTATGTTGTATAGATCGGTTTGCACGCCGCAACTAGGGGTGGGCGTTCTGGCAGTTCAGATTAAATATAGAATTTCGGTTTGGATTTTTGGTTTTCGGATTGAAGAAATGACAATCCAAATCCAATCCAAATAAGCTCAGATTGGATCGGATTTTTTAAGTTCGGTTTCGGATTAATCGGGTTGGATATTTTGGATTTTCGATTTGGAGCTTATAAGTTGACATGTTTCTTCTTTTTACAAAAATGAATATCCAAATGAAGTATTCATATTAAATTGCCTGAAAAGTTACTCATTCTCATCGCAATCATCCAAATAAAGCATTCAAGTAATGAAATTACTATCAAGAAAATGCAACAGAGACATTAATACGGCCGATAAGAAGTAGTAATAGTAAAACCATGTCCAAATAGAAAGTATTCTGACAGTAACTTAGTAATTAATATTGCATATATGAAATAATATCTAATGGATAGGGTATTTAACTTATTATTATTGACATATAGATAATGGATTACATATAAAGTATAAACTTTTCGGATTTTCGGATATCCAAAAATCAAAAGTACCAAATCCAACATCCAATCCAAAATCCAAAAAAATTTAAAAATTAAATCCAAAATCCAATCCGTAATCCGAAAATCCAAACCAAAAATCTAAAAAATTCGGATTTCGGTTTGGATTTTGGGTTTGCCCAAACTATGCCCACCCCTAGCCGCAACAGTGTGATGTTGAGTACAGTCCCCTATATTGTATTTTTGTGTGTTTTGCTTCCCATTTTCTGAGGAAAGTTCATATTAGTTGCGTGAGTTGAGTAGTCCCCTCCAGGGTTCGTTTTTCTTATGTATCACGTTCAAGTTTGTAGCTTATTGGCACGTTGTGGCATCACATGAGACTTTTGGTCATGTCTTGGGTGCATTATTGCCTGAACAGTTCGTACTGGATGAGACGAGATTATTGGATCTAGGGTCAGTGCAATCGGATTGTGTGAAGTATATCAAAGAGCAAATACCACTATTTGGTTCAGAATAAGGTAATGGTTCTTGTCAGGAGTATAGACTCAATGATTTGTCGACTCGTCAATTGGTTATGAACTTCTACACACCTCTTCTGTCGTGGCGGTATTGTAAGAGTTAGAACAGGACTCATATATGTCATGGGGTGCATTGTGAGCATCAAACTCGGGGAATGTCGGCTATTATGATCAGAGAGTGTTATTATGGGCCTGTGAATGATGTGGTGCATGGTGTGAATTCATCAAAGGTATGCATTCATGTTCTGGCACATCATGTGGTGATTGATACGGTGTTCGTATGTTTGAAGCAGGCCTGGCAAAGAATTTCGGATGTTAGAACTGGGCTCTAAGGCTTATTTGCCCAAATAAAAGAGAATACCTTCAGATTTGATCGAGCTAATGTGCTCAATTGAGTTGTGGTAGCACGGGTAGGTGCAAAGAGGTGTTAAACAGTAACTTCAGACTACTCCAGCGCAATTCTCAGCACGTTCGAGGACGAACGTATGTTTAAGTGGGAGAGAATATAATGACCCGATCGGTCGTTTTGAGCTCTAGCGCGTCATTCGGCGGTTTGAGGCCATGAGTAGCTTCACTTCAGATATTATGACTTGTATGTATGGTCGGAATCGAAATTCCGGAAGTTCGGATTGGATTTGGAAAGAAAATTCTCATTTCAAAAGCTTGAAGTTGGAAGAATTGGCTAAGATTGGATTTTTGAGTAAACGACCTCGGAATCGGGATTTGAAGGTTCCAGCAGGTTTGTAGGATTATTTTGGACTTGGGCGTATGTCTGGATCGGGTTTTGGATGACCCAGGAGTGTTTCGGCGCCTATTATGGAAGTTAGCATTATTGGGAGAATTTCATAAATTTGGGATGAAGTGCATTTCAGTGTTAACGATGTCCGTTTGGGATTCCGAGTCTAGGAATAGCTCCGTATGGTGATTTTGGTATTGGAAGCGGGATTGGAAGTGGATTTGGAGGTCTGTAGGTCATTTTGGAGTCATTTGGCTGAAGTTAGAAATTTGAAGGTTTTTGAGAAGTTTGACTGGAAGTGGACTTTTTGATATCGGGGTCGGATTCCGATTCCGGAAGTTGGAGTAGGTCCGTAATGTCGAATATGACTTCTGTGCAAAATTTAAGGTCAATCGGACGTAATTTGATAGGTCTCGGCATCGAGTGTAGAAGTTTGAAATTCTAAAGTTCATTAAGCTTGAATTGGAGTGCGATTCATGGTTTTAGTGTTGTTTGATGTGATTTGAGGCCTCGAGCAGGTCCGTGTTATGTTATGGGACTGGTGGTGTGATTGGATGGGGTCCCAAGGGCCTCGGATGTGTTTCGGGGTGGTTTCGGATCATTTCGGGTTGTTTTGTTATAGCTGATGCTGGTGTCTGGTGTTGTTCTTCATGTTCGCGAGGATCCTCCCGCGTTCGCGAAGAAGAATTTGGCTTCAAGGATTTTGTTCTTCGTGTTCGCGAAGAAGAAAATCTCTGTTACCAGGTCTGACTTCGGAGGCTCATATCTCACAATCTATAAAAAAAATTGGGGATGATCCAAAAATAAAAGTTGTAGTCCTTTGTGTCTAGTTTTCAGAAAGTTAAACCATTTATCATTTGCATTTCTGTACAAAAATTATGGCTGGTACATTACAGGCTGTCCGGGAAGATGAAGAAGAAATTTGTGTTGCACAGGGCTGACTTTGGCACCTTATATCTCAAAATCTATAAGGAATTGGGAGATGATCGAAATACGAAAATTGTAGATCTTGGTGTCTAGTTTTCAAAACACTAAACCATTTGTCATTTGGAGTTTTGTATAAAAGGTTATGGCCATTATACTAGTGGCTGTCTGAGAATAGTTTGGAAATGACTTTTGAGAATTTTGTTCATCGCGAACGCGATGGGGGGGCTCGCGAACGCGACGACCGATCGCGTGGGCAGTGTATAAGTTTGCAAAAATGGGTTTGGCTCATTTCATCTCATTTCCTCCATGGGAGCCTATGTAGGAGCGATTTTGGAGCTCCATCTTCATAACCCATGTCAAGGTAAGTGATTCCCACATATTGCAAGTTAAATACTTGGATTATATATATTTTTTAACATGGAAATTCATGGAAAATTAATGAAAACTTAGGGTTTTGGTAGAAAACCTAGAAATTGGTATTTTTGAATTTTGACCACGAATTTGGGCATGAAATTGAGAGTAAATTATATATTTGAGTTCGTGAGGTTATGGGTAAAGTTTATCTTAGAAAAATTTTGAAATCCGGGCACGTGGGCCCGAGGGCGATTTTGTCAACTTTTCGATCGGGGTAAGGAATTTTTATAAATTGGATTATCGTGAGTAATTGAGCATATATTAATGGGTTTGCATAATTATTGGCTAGTTTTAGAGCGTTATGCATCGATTTGAGTCTTCGGAAGGGTGTGGAATGCCAGTTATGGAACTTCGGACCGAGGTGAGTCTCCTTTCTAACCTTGTAAGAGGGAATTGTCCCCATAGGTGAATTAATTGGATATGTGCTCCTATTTGTGGGGGCTACGTACGCACGAGGTGACGAGAGTCCGTGCGTAGCTACTATTATGCTTAAGACCGGGTAGTCTAGGGCCCAAAAGCATGCTTTACTTGTAATATTTGCAACCTTGTTGTCAACTTAAAAAATGTTTTAAACATATCGAACGTATAAATAAATTTCTAAAAGGCTAGACATCATTTCTTTACTTTTAAAAGAGAAGCTTGCCTTTTCCTGAATAATTGCTCCTTGATGAATTCTTGATTTGACTGTTTGAATGTGTTTATCTATTGTGGAACGGTCCGAACGCCTCGTTAGATTAAATAGATGCATCTATGGTTCGCGCTATTCGACCCTCTGGCAGTGCACAGTTTAAATATTTGTTGGATCAGGCCGTACGACATCGGCATGATCTGCGCATGCTTGTATTGCTTGCCTTGAAATTCATAGATGTTGATAATTGTTTCTCCCTGGCCTGAGATAAATGTATAAATGATGAAAATGAATTTGGGAATTTCCTACAAACGAAAGAATTGTTTGCTTGCCTCATGCCATTTGAGTTACAGTCATTTTTATGAAAATCCTCGATTTACTAAATTATTGGTATATTATTATTGGATCACTAGTAAGTGTCGAAGTCGACCTCTCGTCTCTATTCCTTTGAGATTAGACTAAGGGTGTTTAACGGGCTGGGTCAGCCCGGTTCCGGACCGTCCCAAACCGGTTAAAACCGGAACTGTCCCGGACTGGTTAAAGGAGGCTGGGTTGGACTGGGTTAGGGGGGACGCGCGGGTTGCTCCGTTTACGTTTGGAATACCGGTTACCCGGACCGGTCCAACCCCCTAGGTGAACAGTGTTCGTAAACCGGTTAACCGGCCCGGCCCGGACCGGTATAATGGTAAAAAAAAATAAATTTTATTTTATTTTTTCTATAGGCCCAGATCTGACCGTTGGCAACGGTCCATTTCAGAAAATGGTCGTTGCCCAACAGGTGAATTGCACAATTTAGCCCAATTTTGGGTTTTTTTTTAAAAAATTAACCCCCCCCACCCCTTCAAAAACTATAAATACCTCCCTCCCCCCCCCCCTTCCTCATTTTTTCACTCTTCTCTCAATTCTCAATCTCAATTCTAATATTCTCTCATTCTTCAATCTTCATTCTTCACCAATTAATGAATGCTTTATATACTTATATGGAGATTGGACCAACTGAAACCCCAAATATATATGTTTCTATGAACAAGCTAAATGATTATTTACAGCAATTATATGTTTAATATGCAAATATAATTGATAAAGTTGCGCTTAATGTAGGCAATCTTAATCCCACTATGCAATGTACCACTTCTACTACTGTTGATGATGAAGAAGGCCTTGATAGTTGTAATATTTTTTTCTACATTTTCTAACACTCAAACCAGTAGCAGGAACATTGATGAACTTCAATTTTACTTGCAGAAGCAAAAAGAGCCTCGCACAAAGGAATTTTCACCATTGGGATGGTGGCATGAGAATGGAAAGCAATTTTCTGTTCTTTCCGCTATGGCTCGGGACGTGCTGAATGTGCCAATTTCAACTGTTGCATCAGAGAGTGCATTTAGCCAAGCAAGACAACAACTTGGAGACACCCGTCACTCATTGGGAAGCAATGCTTTGGAAGTTTTAGTATGTTTCAGAGATTGGATTAGATCGGAACGAAGAAATCAAGGACGTGAAGATGTTGATAGACAAGAAGACAAGGAACTTGGAGATATATTAACACATGGTAACCCATCCGAATTTAACACTCCAGAAGAAGGCCTCTCAGTTCATATTGATTATGACGAACTTACTAAGGCAATGCAAAACCTTTGAAAGTTTGAATTTACTCTTTTTTGGTTAATTTACTTGTTGTTAAATGTAAACCTTTCAATTTGTAAGTTTGAATTTTGAAATAAATGTAGCACTTGCAATTTATAAGTGCAATTTTTCCCATCTTCATTGGATACTTTATATTTTTACTTTATATTAATATAACTTACAATAGTTATACAAAATACAAAAAAAAATACACTAAACCCGGCCCGGCCCGGCCCGGCCCCCTCAACCCGTAACCTTTACGGTTCAATTTTTACCCGGATGAACCCGTAACCGGCCCGGACCATAACCCGTACGGGTCCAATAAATCCCAACCCAGCCTGGCCCGGCCTACCTGTTTAACACCCATAGATTAGACGGGATACTTACTGAGTACACGTTATTTTTGTACTCATGCTACACTTGCTGTGTATTTTTGTTGCACAGGCACATGTACCTCTAACGGCCTAATGAGCGTAGCAGCATGGATGATACAGAGATTTAGGCGAGCTGCATCTCTCGAGGCGATCCGCAGCCAGCATAGTCTCTTTCAGTGTATTGTATTTACTTTCTGCCCAAATCTGTATTCCGGACAGCTATTGTACTTCATTTGATTTCCTAGTGATTACTCATGCACTTGTGACACAGGGTTCTGGGATGATTATGGAATATTTAATGTTAAAAGTTGTAAACGTTTTTATTTATTCATTACCTTTTTACTAGTTAAATTAAAGGAAATTATGGTTCCTAAAATATTAAAATGAGAGTTTAATTAATTACTCAATGTTGGCTTGTCTGACCGAGGTGTCCGGCGCCATCACGACCTTTGATGGATTTTGGGTTGTGACAACTGCCACCTATCTAATCAATAGATTTCCCTGAAAGGTTCTGAAAGAGAAAACACCATATGAGGTACTGTTTGGCAAGCCACCCAAGTATAAATGTCTAAGATCCTTTGGATGCTTATGTTGTGCTTCCACTCTAGCTCACTACAGAGGGAAGTTTGAACCAAGAGCTAAGAGTTGTGTGTTTCTAGGTTATCCTCACAACCAAAAAGGGTATAAAGTTTTAGATATGGACAGCAGGAAAGTTTTTGTTTTCATAGATGTAAAATTTCATGAGCATTACTTCCCTTTCACCACATCAGACTTACCATCTGAGCTTCCTTTTTATCCTACACCTGTTGACTAAGCAAATTCAATAGACAAGTTATTACATGTTTCTCCCACAGCACCACCACCCACTAATTTCACTCAGTCACCTAGTAATACTCACTCAGACTCTCCTGCCACTCCTATCACTCAGTCACCTAGTACTACTCACTCAGACTCTCCTTACTCACACAGTAGTGCTATTCCCTTCCCCACTGATAGACAGGCACATGTTCATACTCCAGTCCCAAGTTTGCCTAACAGCTCTATTCCCATTCCACCTCCTCCAATCAGGAAGTCCGAAAGGATTACTCAGAAGCCTATATACTTGAATAACTATGTCTGCAATACTATCAATCTTTCTGATCTTACCTCTTCTTGCTTCACTCAACCCTCCAAGCCTAGTGTGTTTTCTTTTGGTGCTCTTTCCCTCAACAACCAAAAGATCATTCAGTCATTGTTTACTATTTCAGAACCCAACAGTTATGCTCAAGCATCTACACATCCAGGTTAGAGGAAAGCTATGGATGCAGAGATTGTTGCTCTTGAACTTAACCACACTTGGGATATAATGGACTTGCCACAGGGAAAGAGAGCCTTACCTTGCAAGTGGGTATATAAAGTAAAACGCAATTCTGAAACTGTGTAGAGATTAAAAGCTAGGTTAGTTGTGAGGGGGGGCATTCAAAGGGAAGGCATAGATTACTTTGAAACATTTTCACCAGTGGTAAAAATGACTACCATCTGATGTCTTTTAACAGTGGCGGTAAAGAAAGGTTGGAAAGTATCTCAACTAGATGTTAGCAATGCTTTCTTACATGGGGACTTACAGCAAGAAGTGTACATGAGATTCCCTACAGGTCTTCTTCCCCCTAAGCCTAATTAAGTCTGTGTGTTAAGGAAGTCTCTCTATGGTTTGAAGCAGGCCTCAAGACAGTGGTATTCTAGGCTTGCCGGGGCTCTAAGTTTCAAAGGATACTCTAGCTCTCTCAATGACTACTCCCTGTTCTACAAACAGAAAGATGGACTAATTTCCATTTTAACTGTTTATGTTGATGATATACTACTTACAGACAACGACACAACAGAAATTGATCACATTTGCATTTTTCTGAACACAGAATTCAAAGTCAAGCATTTAGGTGATATACACTATTTTTTGGGCATGAAAATTCTAAGGGAAAAGCAGGGTTTCATCATCAGTCAGAGGCAATTTACCTCAGAGTTGCTGCAGAAATTTGATTGCTCAGGAGCAGCAGTGTCTTCTCCTCTGGATCCATACTCCAAATTACAGGCAGACCAAGGGCCACCACTAGAGGATCCAATTATTTATCGACATTTGGTTGGTAAATTGAACTACCTGACCAACACAAGACCAGATCTTTGCTTTGCTGTCTTGTGTTTAAGTCAGTACATGCAAAGACCATGCCTTTCACATTATACAGTTTCTTTGCGTGTCTTGAGATATCTGAGAACAGACCCTTCCCAAGGAATTTTCTTATTTGCAAATCCTTCCTTCGATTTGATTGTTTTTTGTGATGCCGATTGGGCGGCGTGCAGAGATTCCCGTCGTTTAGTGAGCGGATTCTTCATCACTCTTGGTGGAGCTCCAATATCTTGGAAATCAAAGAAACAAATTTCCATTCCTCTATCCTTAGCAGAAGCGGAATACAGGTCTATGAGGAGAGTAACTGCAGAAATAACTTGGTTAGTCCACTTGCTTGTCGATCTATCAGCACCCCCTACTTCACATGTGCTTGTTCACTCAGATAGCCAAGCCGCCATTCATATTGCTCGCAATCCCGTCTTCCATGAACGGACTAAGCACGTCGAGCAGGACTGCCATTTCGTTCATCAGCAGTTCCTTTTTAGGCTAATCATTCTCTCGTTCCTTCCATCGGAGCGTCAACTAGCAGATCTGTTCACTAAAGCCTTATCTGGGGCTTCACACCGACACATTCTGAACAAGTTGGGGGTCCATTCTCTGCCCTCCAACTTGAAGGGGGATGTTGAAGATAAAAAGCCCCATATCAATTTACAGAAGAAAGATGAGGAAGAAGCAATCTCTGAGAGAAAGGAAAAAGGTCGAAGTTTGATTTTGAGTTAGAGATTTTGGACATTACTATGTCAGAATCCTTATGCCTCTAAATGTGTAGATAAGTATCTACACGTGTCAACATCACACAGCACAAGAGTCATTATTGAAGAATAAAACTCAGCTGTTTAATGCATAAAGAGAAAAGCCGAATTGGCAAATAATAAAAAGCTGAGCACATGTAGGAGAATAAAATCTGTTAGGAGGTTATACAAGTATGCAATAGAAATAGTACAAGTGTATAGGAATATTCTTTTCCTTTTTATTTTTCATTTATATTGTTACAGAAATTACTTGTATAAATAGGGGTCTGAATAGTGAATACAATCAGAAAAAAATTCCACAATTTTATTCTATCTTTCTTTCAATGCTGACTTTTTTCATTACAGATCTTATACAAACTCTGTATAAGTGCAGTTACAAACTTTTGTGATGATATAATGGTAACCCCGACTGCTAGTCTTGCTGATTTGAACTACTGAATGAAACCAGACCATTCAACTTGAAGTTTGCACTCTTGTAGGGTGCGATAGTAGGAAGCTCTATTAGCGAATGTGATTCTCCACCCAATAAGACTGATCAACAATGTAATGTCCCTTCAATAAAAGGAGAACTAATCGGGAATATTCTCGTGGCCAAAATCATCTCAGTAGAGCAATTCTAATGCATCATAAGTAATGCACAAAGCGCACAGTAAAATACTCTGCATAAATTGCTCCAATATGATACTTCTCTTGGCACTGTAACTACCGGAAAAGGAGAGCACCAGAGCAAGTATAAATTTTCACAAAAGAACAGAGGGCATCAAGGGACATAATAGGCCATCTAACAGTTTAAAGATCTACATTACTACTATACACAAATCGAAAAACAATACCAAGAGAATTTGCAAAATCTCAAAACCTAAAGAAATATAGAGAGCTGATCATCTTTCCCCCAACAATGATTCAAGAAGAGCAGCCTCTTCTTCCTGCAAAATGAGAGATCGAATTAGAGCATTCAGTAGTTGAAAATTTATATGCTAACTGAAGTATAATGTACATACCACTAAGGCATTAAATTCAGTCTCCTCATCTATGGCGCTGATGATGGCTGGGTCTTCCAAGAGTTCCTGTTGCAGGAAAGTGCACAGACGCTGTAACATACACCCTAACTGGAAAATCAAGCTAAGAGAAAAGTGCACGAACAAGAAACAATGGCAGCAATTAGCTGATAGAAATAAGCTGCACCAAGAAACAAAGATTGTTCATATGCGCTCATATGCAGTAAAAGCATGAGTTTCTGACATTCAACTTTTACCACCATAGTATTCTGCCAAGTCCCCCAACTATATGCCAAATTGATCAGGTGCAATAAAGCCGTGACTGTTGAAACAGTAGACTCCCAAAACTTGGGCCATCTGAAAATATAGCTTTTGCTTATTATGACGGATAGAGAGAGTGAGGACTTCCTTGTTCTCCACATATCTTTAGCAAAGAGACTCCCAAAGGAGCCAGGTTGACAATAGCGTTGTTCGAAAAGGGAACACAAAATATATCTCGCCACTGACCTTGATATACCTTAACCCAATTTAGCAACTTAAGATATGACAAACCTTTTTAATGAATGAGCAAAAAAGACGAGACTCTTTCCAAAAGAGAAATCACAATTCTTCAACAAACTCTGTAGTAACAGAAACCCAGAACTTTCTGATATAAAATCCTCTAAAGAAATGTTTAGATTAATAGAGATGGTTAACCTTTTTCTGGTATTTTAGTAGAGAACTAACGGAGCTCGTTATCGGAGTGTGATGAAGTCCAATAAGAGTGAACATAAGATAACTCATATATGTATATCTCTACTTAGCAAGAAAATCAAATTTATAGCACAAATTGCAATTGAAAAGATATAAATAGGCCATGAGGGGAATTTCAATGCTTACATCGTCAGCTATCTGCAATAGACCATCTTTGCCCTGCAATAATAAGTTACACAATGGAATTCTCATAAAATTATTAGAACGAGGTGAAACAAAATGAAAATTATCAAAATTAAAACAAATGGAAATAACAGAAGGGGAAACCAGCAAAGCATACTGGACATAGCAAAAAATGAATTAGCTTTTACCATGAGAGCTGAAAACCAGAGCTTCTATATACAAATGAGAGATGACTCTTTACCTTCACTGCAACAAAGAGAAGTGGGTCCGAAGGTGTATAAATCATGTAGTGGGAACCATCCTGTGGAGAGGAAATCAATATCAAGATACATGAGACAACATTTGGGCTGCTTAAAATGAGGCACACAAAGACAGTTTTTGAGCTGTTTAAGAAATTCATTGAAAACCATGAACACTGATAATAAAAATAAGAACTTCATTGAAAACCATGAACACTGATAATAAAAATAAGAACTAACTTGGAGGAAAGAAGCTAGAACATGGAGATCTTACAAGCAGAAAATTTTCATAATTTCCAATGTAAAATAAATATTAACAACATAGATAATTTTACTCCAATAATAGAGTGTCAAACATGGAGAAATGTACCATAAGGATAGCTTATTGTCTTAGATGTTTTGCACCCATGAGATTCCTATTTGTATAGATGATTGGGTATCTTTGGTAGAGAATCATGTATTGATGTAGATTCTCTACTTTTTGGTATACCTATTGTATACGGGAGCTTTTTCCATTTATTAATAAAATGATTTACCTTATCCAAAAAAAAATACAATGAGGATAAGGGATACTATTTTGACATGATGACGACAACACTGACAGCTATTCTTTGATATAAATGCATTATACTAGTAAAGAGCGAGGTAAATTAACCAGTAGTTTGCGTCATTTTTTATCTATTATTAGTAGCCATGAGAACATCACATAGTGTCATTTACAAGAATTACTATTGTGAAAAAAAAGAATCGGAACAAAGAACCAAGTTTCACTCAATCACACATTATTTCCAAGACCAAGTTTAAGCACACAATATTCCCAAAGACAAAATCAAACTGTATTCTAATCTTTAATGCCCCTTAACATGGTTTTCAAAAAAATAGAAAAAAATTGGCCAACTGATAAATCATTAGAACCAATAGATTGAGTTGCAAATTTCCATTATCAATTTGAACAAAAGAGCAACTTCAAAAACTTGAAGGTTCTTATGCAATCAGTTAATACAGAATCAAATTGAAGATAACATATAGCAAAGGGATAAAAATGAGCTTTTACCAGCAATCAAGACAGATAAAAAGGAGCAGTAGTTGTCCACAAGTTGAAGTGCATAAGTTACACCAAGAGAACACATTATTGTTTAATTATTATCCCAGTTTGATAATGATCATTTAACACAATGGACAAATGATTATTTACCGTGTGGAAGCATGTGATTTCTATGCCTTCACTTGGCAACCCATCTACATCGTCACCATCATCTGAAAAAGTTTAGAAACAGTTGAATTCTGTTGGATATTATCCAGAAAAGAGATTATGAACTACAAAAGAGACATTGTGGACATAAACAAACAAGCTTCATTCTAACATACAATGAACTATGACCCATCTTGACAGATCCAGATAAGAATACAAAGAATTGATCAGGTGAAAGTCCACAATGCAATGACTTGAAAATCAAAAATCCATGGGGATAAGGCATTAGCTCATATTGCATGGACCCTAATTCCTTCCACACCATCTACCATCCCCAAAAAGAATTGGAGAACGCCCAAATCAGTAGGGGGAAAAAAGACAGGCCACAAAGAACTCAAGCCTTGGACTATGGTCCTTTGAAACCTGAAGAACTTATTTCAGCTGTAAGTACATCCATAGTTCCCCACAGTTGTCCTGAAATAGATTATTCTGCCACCTATACAACATCCAATGAACTATTTCAAGAAACACCTACAGACTATTGTTGATCCAAGATAGACTGTAAAGTCCTTCACTAGATCTTAAAAGTCAAAGGCAAAACTTCACAAGTGACAAGAAATTATTACGTTATTGCTAGCATCTCGTCCTGTATAAGAACAAGAAAAACATAAATCCTCGTCTAACTTAGACTATAAAGACTTGTTACAAAGTGCTACCAAATCAAAAGAGGATATAATGACCTAAGTTTTTTTAAACCAACTAGGAAACTAATAGCTAAAGGATAAAAGGAAAAGCTAATGAATCAGATCCAATTTTGAAAACCACTTATTTTCGACCAGATTTAAAAGGCTAAAACAACATTAAGATGGATCGGAGGTAGTAACAATATTGACTGCAGTAAGACGCAGCTTTATAAAGACGAGAGCATTGCCTGTTCTGAATTCAAATATGTCGTCCTCCGTGTAGCAAAATCCTCCTCGTGCTGTGTAACAGAATCTGATAGAAAATTGCTAGACAACATCAGAACATATAAAAATGAAATCAGTTTTGATACATGCAGGGAGGAGGATAATTGAAATAAAGAACAACCATACTTTAAAATCAAAGGTCTAGAGATTGTACCCACTGTACACAAGATGCATGTGTATCTTGGCTAGAGCATAGGCTGCAGTTGGTAGGATAGCTTCCACTTCTTCATCGCTTACCTACAAACAGGCGTATAAATTAATAATATATTGCGATATGATTTATAATATGTAAAAACTATTTATTCCCTCTTTCTCTTTCACAATTTCTAACAAGTGGGTGCATGAAGGGAGAAAAGCAGGTCAAAATTCCTCATATGAAAAAATTAAAGGTGACTGACTTACTTAGGAAAACATTATTCATACTAGTAATTACTAGTATTATGCAACAGAATAAAGGGTACAGAAAAGATGCAAGAATAAGAGGACACTGACAATGGCGTACCGGTGTTCCTTGCTTCTTATAAGTTAATTGGTTACAATATGCATTTTCCAAATGTCAATGACTGACAGAAAACCATAGGGTTTCAAAGTAATCTGCTCTCATCCCAACACCTTAGTAGTGAAAAGAACAAAAAAGAAAAGGGAGAGAGAGAGAGAAGGGGGGCCAAATGAACACTATCAACAACGGGTAACATTACAAGACAGCCCAAAATTTTTCAATGGGATCCTCAAGCAAGCAATTCCTGAGTTCTCAAACGGAAGGAAGCAGGTAAGTTGAAAAATTAATATATTCTAGATCCATTTGAATATGATCATTGGTTAAGAAAGAGAAATGAGATAGACAATCAAGACTCTCTTGGCAAGTCTCCACAAACATAACAGAAAATCAAGTTTAGTTCAGACATACAGCAGACCATCCCTCGACATTTGTGCTCTTTAAAATCTGAACAGGCCTGCAGAGACAAATACATCTATTTAATGCACCGCCAGAAAAGGATAAGATATCAAATGATAACTATAAACTTCACTTACATATCAACAGGGCAGAGTAGTAAACATTCATCTTCTCGTGAACTTCTAAAAACCCTCCTGATGATGCATTCCAGTGGAAAATTGTTGGTAGAATCAACCTGTTGCTGAGCCCTTTAGATAACTAAATTGGCAGATATAAAAGAGAACGAAAAATACAAAAGAAAATACACAAGTAGATGAACTAATTTAGAAGTGACTGAACAAGTTGATCATACAAGTCAAATTTGAGGAGATGATTTTGCACCTATGAAACGTCAACTTAGGTAGTTGCACACGTGAAATCTGATTAAGAGGTAACAGAGATGTTGTTATGTGTCTGCAAAGTCGCTTTCAACTTTCAGGAAATTAAAAACCAAGCACTCTATACATACATTTTCTCCTCCTTTTTGTGAGAAGCTACTAAATCCTATAAGAAACCGGACATGGACCTCAGAAAAGATGAGCTGTTTTCAATGTGATACTGTCCTACATGATGTTCCAGCACACTAAAGTTGGGCAAATCCCTAGAACTCTGCTAAACCTTCGGTAAATTGAAATTGACCTGGCCAGCTCTCTTACTTTTCTTACTTCAAAAGAAAAAACAAAAGGAAGCAAGAGATAAAAGAGAGGATGATCTTTTTGCTTTCTTTCATCAGTTTTCTCCCTGAATAAACTCTTGCATTCCTCATATTGACATGGAGTGTCAAAGGTATGTACTGTAGCAATTGCATGCTGAGTTTTCTCCAGATTCAAGGTGTATTATATCCCTTTTTCAGTTTAATTGAAGACTCCAAGGCTACTACAATGACTTTACTTGATTGTTATCTAGAAATTGCCCTTATCTTGTTAGATCAGTTAAATATGTTTTTTTGAGAATAGATCAATTCAATATGTTTTTTCGACAAGGTAAGATTTTAGATCAATTAAATATGTTTTCCTAGCCACTGTATGAGGTTTTAGTAAAAAGGTATCCAAAAGTTCAACTTGCAGAAAGGAATTTCTGCAACATGTTGCAACATGAAAAGCAACGATTATGGAAAGTATGAATTGATATAACAATGGTAAAAGTTCTCAAATTTAGGCTCATAGACAGGTTGCCTTGTTGAGATTTATTCTTCCCTTTTTGTTCTCTGGCGAAGGAAAAATTATCCAGTGTGCATTTGACATACCAAATTTCCAATGTACGTGAGAATAAAAAATGAATATATCAGTCAACATCCGTCAAGTTTCTGTAGTAGGAGTGTGCCTTGAGTGTTTAGTTGTAGCTGCAAATTGTCTAAGTTCCTAATATGCTGCTTTTCTACGAGACTGCAACTAGAAATCACATTCCATTTAGACAACTTCAATATCACATTTTTGGTTTGCTCTAATGTGTTCCTTTTTTTCTCTGTGGAAGAATTTCGACCACAAGCGTCAAACAATTCCCATTCAGCAGGTATTGGGTCGCTCTTACTTCGTCTTTCCCTTAATAAGTCATCAAGTGCTTTTTGATCCCCAGTTGCTATGGGGAACAAAGGACGAAATACAATCGATTCCTCCGTTTAAGTGGTTCTTGCTTCTCATGCGACATACATCACCTTCACTTCTCCTTTTTCTAGATAAGGATGTGCAATACATCACTTCTTGAAAACGGCAGAATGCTAATCCCGAGATCCCAAAATTTATAAGTAAAACAGATGTGGAAAACAGAACTGAAAAAGAATTCCACAAATTCCCTATGCTGGCATTTACGGGCAGAATTGTCCTTCTTGTATTAAATAATGTATCACGTACTTTGGCCATTTGCAAATTATGTGCACGGACAATGTAAATCCTTACAGTATCATTGCAATTCAACCTGCTCGAGCCCCAGGGCTTTGGTCTAGTGGTAAGAGCGCAGTGATGTGTGGGTTAAGCGCACAACAGGGTTCAAACCTTGCTGTTACTACAGATAAAAGACTGGTATCTAAGTGGAGAAAGGTCCATTATCCACCTGAGTTTCGAACCGTTTCCACTAGCCGGGATTTTTCGGTTATCAAAAAAATTCGAAGTGCATTCCTCTTTGACTCCCTTCGTTTTAATTCATATGATACATTTTCTTTATTAGCTTGTTCCAAAAAGAATGACACGTCCCTATATTTGAAAACAATTTAACTTTAAGCTTTCCATTTTAACCTTAATGAGAAACTTTTATAGCCACACGACCCCACAAATCTTTTACCTTTAAGCTTTTAAGACCACAAGCTTCAAATGTCACTTTTTTTTTCTTAATTATGTGTTGAGTCAAACTAACTCATATAAATTGAAACAAATAGAGTAATAGTTACTGACCCATGTTACGAAATTCGATTTTAAATGACCTAATTTTGTAAACACAGTTTTTTTTATAACTGTCAATGCATAAAACTTAAACTCCAAAGTATAGCACTATAGCAGCTTTAGCATACATTATACAAAAAATATTAGCAGTAAGAATAAACTCACAATTGTAGCAATACGCTTATTGGAAGCCATGAGAACTCTACCCTGCTCATCTAAAACAAACCCAGCTGGCGGTTTAGGTAGCGGCAAAGGAACGTAACGCTCTGCCTCTTTATCTTCAACTTCAACATCCACTTCATCTTCGAAATTTGAAACATTTTTCTTTTTCTTTTTGGTATTATTTGGAGAGGTACGTTGTTTTTTCACAGGCCCTGTTTGTTGCTTTGCTGCGGAGCAAAATAATGTGTGTGTATTTTTTCTGTTGAAGTAAGAAGTTGGAATTGGGAAGAGAGGTGGAGTTTGGGGATTGAAAGATGAGGAATTTGGGAAAATTGCAGAGAGATTTGAAGGAGAAGAAGTAGAAGAAGAAGGAGTGCATACAAAGAGGGAAGCCATTGTTTTGTGTGTTTGTTTCTTCGTAGACAGATGATAACACTGGGGAAGATATTTTATTACCAAAAGTTTGGAGGTCTAAGGGAATTGGAAATTAAATTGTCAGATTTGCCCTTGAAATTAACACTCACTTTTGGTCTAGTATTATTCCAGTGATACACTTTAATCGAGAAAATAGTACGGACTAGCCACTTTTTGAAGTGATAATTGAATAATGGTCGGCGATTGTAAAATCGTGAAAAATAGCTACTATATTGCTTAAACACGAAAAATTCCAATATAATATGCGGGATTATGGAGCTCCTGCGTATAAACTTCCAGCATATTATGTTGGAACTCCAGCACACGAAAAGTTCCAGCATAATATGTTGGATTATGGAGCTCCTACGTATAAACTTCCACGCATATTATATTGGAACTCCAGCACATTATGTTGGAAGCTCGTATGTAAACAATTCGAACGCTAGCATATTATACTATAATATTTTTGGATTTTTAAGAGTGTTTTTGTGCATATTTATCTTTGCATGAAAAAGTGTCAAATTTTTAATTATTTTAAAATTTGTGGTTATTTTTTAATTACAAGCAAATCTAGCTATTTTTTTTATTTTTTCCCACTTTAATGCATAAACACTTATGGGTCGTTTGGTATGATGGATAAGCAAAAATAATCATGGGACAAAAATTTAGTATTGTCTTATCCCTTGTTTAGTTATTAATTCTGGATTAAGTTATCCAGGATTAAAACTAGTATTATATAACTTATACCTGTCAAAGGGTGAAATGGTAATCTTATGATATCCCATGATAAAACAGTTAAATTGACAATCCCAAGATTAATATAACGTACCAAACATCCAATAAAGAATAATACCAGGATAATTAATTTTGTATAACTAATCCTAGTACAACTAATCCCTGCATAATTAATCTCATCATAACTTGTCTTCAAACCAAATGACCCCTTGATTTTTAGCACTCTTGCTAGGAGTAAACAATCCTCTTCGGATAAGTAGTCCCATCCAAGGATAGCTATAATATCCTTAATTCTTTGTAACGTTATACAATTTACTTAACTCTTTAGGTGATTTCGTAATGTTCTTCACCAACGATTCGAGGTTGAAGCATGGTTGATGTTGAATCTAAAGGATCTACTTCTGGATATGTATCTTTGACAACCAATCCTCTTGATAGTACGATGGTAGCATCTAAATATGCAAAATGTTATAGCAGAAGCAGGATCGATCAACTTGTATGCGGCTAGATAAATTGCTTGAATAGAGTCTTCTTTGATAGAAGTAATTCTTTCTTGTAAAAAAATCATTTTGGTTACTTAGGACGGATTGAAAGCCCACAGGGGAAGGCATTCTACCTAGTAAGACTGATACTTTGGATCTTGCTTAATTCAATTCAAGTTAAAGCCCATTAATAGTAAAAACAAGAAATTTTTACCTCCTATAGCAAAGGTTAACACCTTATTTATTTTAAATAAATACCATTTAAAAAAATTATATTCTATAGATACCTTTTAATGTTTATAGCAAAATATTTAATTTTTGTTACCTCCTAATCCTAAGCCACTAAATACGCTATTCGGTTACATTATTTTCTTTCTCTCTCTACTTTGATACATGTCATTCTCTTCCCCCATTCCCTGAAAGCACGATGCTCAATCTCAAAATTCCTCTCACCCACATCACCTACGTTCTCTCTGATCCCAATTTCTCCAATTCCATCGGAGACGCATATATGTTACCACGTCAAATATGTTGACATATGGTTTCGACAATTTGGACAGAATCCATTCAGATTTTCTATGCTACCGTAGAGGTTAGGCAAACATCCATTCATCCAATCTCTGTCGGAAATTAGGCTGCCAGATTTTCTATGCTGCCGGAAATTAAGCTTTGTTCTCTTCCATCCAATCTCAAAGTTTGGTGGATCCTGCTTCACAAGCCGAGTTCTTGATTTTCTATCGCGAATTATCTCTGACTTTCTTCGTTTCTCTATTGGGAATGTTTCTGGGCTTATTGTTGTTTCTAAAGTTGGTGTGGGACTGAGGAAATTGGGGTCTGAAGAGTCGGGTGTGGGATTGTATTTCCATGTATTTCACTGTATTCATTGTCTTTTTTTTCATTGTATTTCAATGTATCTCGTTGTATTCCATGTATTTTATTGTATTCAATGTCTCGTTGTATTCCATGAATGTATTCATATATTTTTTTAATTAATATAATTTATGTATTCAGATGTATTATATAATTTCTCTGAAGATTGTTATATTTTTGGGGTGTTTTTCGGTTGAGAATCTTTTTTATAACTGAAAATACAAAATTTGTGTGTTATAATTGAGTTTGTTGAGTTATATTAGGAGTCTATTATGTGAATTGATTCACTTTCAATTTAAAAACAATGTAATCCCCTGTTTCACGCCGCGAATACATTCAAATATAATAATTTGTCCAGTTGTAATCCCATGTTTCACGCCATGAATACAATCGAATACACTCGAATACAACAACTAATTAGCTGGACTTCCCTCATTCACGCCTATTTTTGCTATTGTATTCATGAATACAGTAGCTTAAATACATCTAATACATCTTATAACAACACAAAACGTATCTACAATCCGTAATATAGCAAATGATATCTATAAATAGCTAATTACCACTAAAAGATAGTGCTTTATAAAAATTTCTCTTTCTAATCAAAATACAACAATCTCATGAGCTACTAATAATTCTCTGATTAAGCTCGATTTGGAAAAAGAAAAAGCTCGAATATTGCTGTATTGAGAAACTAAACGGGTGATTTAAGAAAGTGATTTTCATTTTTAGTACTACCACCTTTCGAGGGAAAAATGAAGCAATCTACAAAGAAAGAATAAAGGGATATCAAAATAGGAAAATGATACTTTATAACCGCACTAAAAACTATATATATATATATATAT